>NW_025999969.1:5957814-5997324 GCF_001458135.2 Marmota marmota marmota
CCCCGTCTGGAACCCAGAATTCAGCCCTGAGTACGGTGCTTGCGCGGCTGGCAGAAACTGCAGCGCTGTAACCCTGCGTCTCTATCCCAGCGCACACTGCAGACTCTAGCCGCGGGGCGATTTGCTGAATAAGCAGTTACCCTCCGTGCGACAAACCTCTCGCGTTTGAGTCCCCGTAGCCGATCCTCGTGCGATGGAAATCCTTCCTCCAGGTTCCGGAGCACCCCACTATTGCTGGAAATTCCTAACAAGATATCCTTTAGCCGTCCTGACTTGTCATACTCCCACACAGTGAAGCAGCACACGGGGGTAATGCACTCCCCTCGCCGCCATCTTCCAAAAATCGAGATAACCTTCTTTATGTGGGTTTATCTCTGTGTCTTCTATTCTGTACCATTGTTCTACATATCTGTTTTGGTGCCACTAGCATGCCATTTTACTGACTATGGCTCTATAGAATAATTTAAGGTCTTGTATTGTAATTCCTCCTGCTTCATTTTTTTTTGCTAAAGATTGCTTTAGCTATTCTGGGTCTCTTATTTTTCCAAAGGAATTTCATTGCTTTTTCTATTTATATGAAGAATATCATTGGGATTTTAATACGAATTGCATTAAATTTGTATAACTCATTTGGTAGTATGGCCATTTTGACAATGTTAATTCTGCCTATCCAAGAGCATTTGGGAGATCCTAATTAAAGAAGACCTTAGAAGAATGAAAGAGGTAATCCCATAGGCAGAGTTCCTGGAGACAGGGCTTAGGCTTAGGGCTCCAGGCTCTTCCCTGTGTGCTAATTGGTCTGGAGGTTTTAAATTAGTGCACCTCCAGTGCCCAGTACTTGCTGGTCCACACTGGAAGACTTTACCCCAGGGTTCTCCCCTGGATTCCACTCATGTGATGTGAGAGCCAATTCTTCATACACTACATCATCTGTGGACCCCACTCCACATTTGATTTTCTCCTGGTCACTTAAGCACACTCTATGTCATGCAGCGTGCGTTTACTGGGTCTGTATTTCAGGCCAAATGTGGATTTACCAGGAATTGGCTTCCGCCATTGTCAACCCCTCATCGCAACTGCAAAATGGTTCCTTCTTAGTCCTCTGCATGCCACCTGGAGAGACAGCAGCTTCTTTTTCCACACATGGATATCATGCAGCACATCCTTCAGGTTTGTTGGGTAATGTCCTTAGTCTCTTAATGCTGTGTACCCAGACAGGCCTTGTCCTTGCAAAAATGTAGGTTCTTTTAATTCCCTTATCCCTCTATCACGCTCACCAAGGACCACCCTGGCTAGAGCTTCTAGCTGAGCTGTGGCAGCAGTTGTGCCATTGGAGATTTTTTCTTTATTTTATTCTATTCAACTTCCTGTGTTCCCAGTCTTCTTTGAATGTCCAGTTTTAGGTTCCAGTAAAGTTCGCCCCTCCCCTTTTTCTTGTTCACCCACCTTACAGAGAAGCTGCCTGTCTTCTTTCTTGGTTTCACACCATGGAGTAGCCAGGAACGTGACCTCCTCTGCTCTGCTATCCTGGATCTCTCTATTGTGAGATTTTGAAAAAAATTCAGTCATTCATTGCTTTACATAAGAAAATTATTGACTTTTGTGCAGTAAGTTTATGTCCTTAAACCTCGCAATATTTGCTCATTCGTTCCAGTGTTCATTGTTATTATTTAGATTATTTCTACACAGATAATAAGATCAATTTTATTTCTTCTTTTCTGGTCTGTATGATTTTTATTTAATTTTCTTGTTTTATTGCACTAATTAGGATTTATGGAATGATGTTAAGTAGGTGTAGTGAAAACAGACATCCTTGTCCTATCTTTCAATTTACTGGGAAAACAAGGTTTCTCATCATTAAGTATGGCAATAGCTTTAGTTTATTTGAAAATATTCCTCATTGAGTGGAGGAAATTCCCCCACTCATTCCCCCACCAATTTGTAATTGTTTTGAAATTTTTAATCATGAAGGGGTGTTAGCCTTTGTCAAATGATTTTTCTGCTTCTCTTGCTATATATGATAATATATTTTTCCTCCTTTTGCCTGTTGATGTTATAGGTTTTCCTAAAAGTCACACATACATGGAATAAATACAACTTGGCTGTGGTATAGAATTTGTTTCACCCTCTGTTGGATCAATTTGCTAATATTTTCTTGATGATATTTGCATCTATGTTCATAAGTATTAACTACTCTCTGATTTATAAATTTAAAAACATAGTTGTATCTATATGCTGAAATTGTTTCATGAAATGTTGTGAATTTGCTTATCTACCAAACTGTGAGGAACTGTCATATTTGCTTTTGTATTATCCCAGAACGAAGCATACTGTGTGGCAAATTGCAAGACAATAAGTTAATTTATTAAATTGATCAACTAAATTATCTATGTTGTGATAACTAAATACATACATCATTACCATTTCTGTGTGGAACTGGGCTAATTAACGGCAACACAAAGATGAATATTCCAGCATCCTGCCCTTATAGATAGCTCCAGATATTACTTGAGAATAGTAAGTTAGAATTGTTTTAAATATGGCAACTAAACTAAAGTCACAGCATCAGTCAATGTAAAAGTGGATAAAACAGCAGCATCCTGAGTTTGAAAGCTAATTCTTTATGTTGAAGAGTAGGTTTTTCTAGTACAAATTAAGGGTATTCAAATAGCATAAATTTTATAAGGGAAATAAGTGTCTACCATGCAAGTAAAAGGGTTAAGAAATACAATGGGTAGGGGCAGGCAATGGGTGTGGCATTAAACATTTTTTTTCTCCTTGAATTGAATTGAATTCTTTCTCAATTTAATTATTTCCTTCATGATCACTTCCCTTTACCACTTACACTTATTTCAACTCATAATAAACAATGAAATGCATATTTAGTATATAAGCACTAGTGAAAAGCATTTATGGTAACACAGGTAGAGCAAATATTTGCTATTGATTTTTCTACTCAAGGGGAACACAGAACCTTGTTACAACAGTCTGAAGAATAGAGGCAGAAAGAAGATAGTTATTTATGAATTAAAAGGATATTGTGAGGGTTATTCATTATAAAGATATTCTTTGATTCAGTTGAATATATCATTTACTGAACCAATGTTTACAAAGTTCTTCATAAGTGGTGGGTACTGTGTTAAGTACAGCAGAAATTTCCACCCTTCAAGGAACACAATAGATGATGGGGAAAGACAGGGAGTGCACATAGGTCACCCTGTTATGGTGTTGGCACTCATTAAATATGTACTGAAATTTAATCAATTTATTCAATAAGTATTTATGGAGAATCCAATATTTGTAAGATACTGTTCTAGGTACTTAGAATATACGATTGAACCAAAAAGACATGCAAAATCTATGCCTCTAAGTTGCTTCTGTTCTCAGGGGAACAAAGTTAATTGTACTGAGGGAGAAATTTCATGTTGCCTAATGAGAAATACAGGGAATATGTGATAAGGCTTCTATTGAAGGATAGAGCAGTAGTTACCCTAGACTCTGGAACATCAAGGAAGGTGAGTCATAAATCTATACACTAATCTTTTCCTTTTTGGAGATTCAAAAGAAATGCAATCCAAGCAGAAAAGCACAGAGGAGTCACAATCCCCTGTGAATAGGTGGGTGTGTGCAATACTAGATCCTCAAGTGCTTTAATATAGTTAGAAGCATTAGATGTGGGGCTGGGATTTCAAAGACACAATATCGACAAATTAGATGAGAACCTATCAACTTTTAGTACATGGCTTAGTATCTAGGATTCTTTTTTCTTAAACTCAGAAGGGAGCTAATGAAGATGTAAAAGCAGAAGGATGACATTCATAATGTTATTTCCAGAAAGATGGATATGATAGTGACACTGAGGATCAGAGAAAGGAATTTGAGGCAAAGGCATTTTTGTCCTATTTAGTGAAGAAACATGCATGGAGCCTGTTATAGGATAAGGCTCCAGTCTGTCCCCATACCTTTTGCATCAAAGTTTTTAAATTTGGAGCAGGTTATATAGGTACTAGAGAAGACCATCCGGAAAGGCATGGCCTGTTCTCTTCCCACTTTCACAAGTACCTTGAGGTTATTGCTCTTCTGAGGACTCTCTACTGTCTAGGAAACGAATAAGAGTACCATTGCAAGGTTCCACTTCAAGGTCCCCACAGTCTGTTGAGTCTTCAGTGGCCAAGGATCTGTGCTCCCATCCGTGTTAGTACATGGGTTCTACCTCTCTGCTTATATCTGTCTCCAGAAAAAATGGGAGCAAAGAAGGGAATTCTGCTCTCCCAAGATTCCTTTTGACCTCAGCAGTTGTTCCTGCACCTTCTTTCTTTATCATTGTAAGCCGTAGGAAAAGTAAAATACTTGGGAATCAATCTAACAAAAGAGTTGAAACACCAATACAATGAAAACTACAGAACACTAAAGAAAGACATTGAAGAAGATCTTGGAAGATGGAAAGGTCTCCCATGTTCTTGGATAGATAGAATTAATATTGTCAAAATTCCCATATTACCAAAAACATTATACAGACTTAATGTAATTCCAATTAAAATCCCAACAACGTTCATTATAGATATAGAAAAGGCAGTCATGAAATTCATTTGGAAAAATAAGAGATCCAAAATAGCCAACACAATCCTTAGCAAGCAGAGTGAAGAAAGAGGCATCACAACAGCAGACCTTAAACTATACTACAGAGCTACAGTAACAAAAATGGCATGGTATTGGCACCAAAATAGATATATAGATCAATGATACAAAATAGAAGACACAGAGACAAACCCACGTATATACAGTTATCTCATACTAGATAAGGGTGCCAAAAAATACATTGATGAAAACATAGCCTCTTCAACAAATGGTGCTGGGAGAACTGGAAATCCATATGCAGTAAATTGAAATTAAACCATTAGCTCTCATCATGCACAAACAAAGCTCAACTCAAAGTGAATCAAGGACCTAGGAATTAGACCTGAGACCCTGCGCCTAATAGAAGAAGTAAGCCCAAATAATCATCATGTTGGATTAGATCCTGACTTCCTTAACTAGACTCCTAAAGTGCAAGAATAAAATCAAGAATTAATAAATGGGATGGATTCAAACTAAAAAGCTTCTTCTCAGCAAACAATCTATTACATGAAGACAGTGCCCACAGAGTCGAAGAGAATCTTTACTATGTGCACATCAGATAAAGCACTAATCTACAGCATATAATAGAGAACTCAAAAAACTTAACACCAAAAAAATAAATAACCCAATCAATAAATGGACTAAGGAACTGAACAGACACTTCCAAAAAGATGATATATAATCAATCAACAAACATATGAAAAATGTTCAACTTATCTACTAATTAGAGAAATGACAATCAAAACTACTCTAGGATTTCATCTCATTCCTGTCAGAATAATAATTATCAATAATATAAGCAATAACAAGTGTTGGCAAGGATGTGGAGAAAAAGGTACACTCATATATTGCTGGTGGCACTGCAAATTGGTGCAATCACTCTGGGAAGCAGTATGGAGATTCCTTAGAAAACTTGGAATGGAACCACCATTTGACCCAGCTATCCCACTCCTCTGTCTGTACCCAAAGGACTTAAAGTCAGCATACTATAGCGACACATCCACATCAATGTTCATAGCAGCTCTCAATTCACAATAGCTAAACTGTGGAACCAATCTAGATGCCCTTCAACAGATAAATGGATAAAGAAACTGTGGTACACATACACAATGGAATATTACTCAGCATTAAAAGAGAATAAAATTATGGCATTTGCAGGTAATAGATGGAATTGGAGAACATTATGTTAAATGAAGTAAGCCAATCCCCAAAAAACAAACACTGAATGTTCTGATAAGTGGATGCTGATCCATAATGGTAGTGGGGGGCTGAGGGGATAATGAAGTAACTTTGGTTGGACAAAGGGGAGGGAGGAAAGGGGAGGGGGTATGGGGGCAGAAACGATGGTAGAATGAGATGAACATCATTACCCTTGGTACAGGTATGACTACACATGTGGTGCGACTCTACAACGTGTAAAACCAGAGAAATGAAAAGTTGTGCTCCATTTGTGTATAATGAGTTGAAATGCATTCTGCTATCATGTATAACTAATTAGAACAAGTAAAAAAAAAAGAAAGAAGAGTGGAGCAGGGGAGATCTGTGCAAGACCCACATCTTTTCTCTGGATCAGTATGGTTTCAGGAGAGAAGAGAAATGGTAGCAGGCATATAACTGTCTCCCATAGATGCCATACAAGAAAGCTCACCCCTCCTTGTACAACCAAGGTCAGGGGAGGTTGGGAAATGAGAAAATAAAAGCAAAACAAATATAAAGCCTGAGGAGTAACAACATTAAAACAACACACATACACACAGATAGCTGTGAATGGTTCCCAGCCACTCTAGTTAAAAAAAAAAAAAAAGGTATTAAATAATTAAGTGGGCAGATGAAGTGAAAGAGTCACCTAGAGCCATCTGGGGCTGAGCCCCTGGCTTTCTGAAGCACAGCATCCTGGAGTGAAGACAGTCTTCATTTATTTGTTCATTTTTTGGAGTCGTTAAATAGCTAAACTCTTACATTTTTTCCCTCTATACTGTCTCTTTGGATTTGCTGGACTACTTTGGGAATACCAATTTTATTGTGTGTGTTAGGTAAGGCAGTAACATTTTCATACAGTTTTAGAGAGTGGCATGACTGAGAGTTGTAGAAGGGTTAGGAAATGGCATTCACTTTCCAAAGCTGCTCCAATTACTCTGCCCTTTGTTCCTATTTGCCCAGTTGTGTACGTCTGTCCTCTAACTGGCTTGCCTCTCACTACCTGGCCAGATCCTGCTCATTCTCTGAGACCCAACTGAGGGTTAAGTCTTAGTGAAGACTTTCCTTTCCTTCTCAGGCTAAGCTACACCTGACTTTTGAATTCCATGGCTTTTTATATATGTTTTGTTTGTAGTAATTACAAGGCACTTAACATTTTAAGGCCTATCTTTCACTATGACTAGACCTGAACACCAGGTCTATCTGATTCATCTTCCTTTCACCTCCTGAAAATAATACAGCTCTTGGTGCATGAGGGGCAGACAATACATACACAAAAAAGAGTAAATGAGCTGACCGGCCTATTTGCTTCTCTTGCTGACACCATGGGTGTAACCAGTGCTCTCAAGCACTGTGAGGACCTGACACTCCCATGCTCTCTCCTAGTGACTGGGTCCAGGTGAATTTGACTGGCCTTTGCCATATAGGTCACCTCCTCTTTTGGGCGGGGAATTTTCATGTCTGGGTGTTGGAAGACAACTCCAGTACTGAGTCACAGTGCCCGTGGGCACTGTGGTTCCATTCCGTGTGAAAGGTCTCCCTATAGCATTCTTGCAAGATGAGTTTTCTAATTAGCTTTCCCTTATAAGGTGCCAGAGGGGATGGTTGGTCAGCATTAGGGCCCACAGATGGGGAAACAGCAGCTACAAGACTTTGCCTTAGGCTATTGGGTGGGCTAAAGCATGGCAGTTGACATCTGGTGAGAATTTAATGACTCAGTGCTCTATTCTCCATCCCAGGTTCTTTCATCCCCTGTTCTCTCCATTCCGCAAGGCCTGGACCTCAAGCACATAAACTATTGTATGATGTGATTGTGACTTCACTGCTGGCTACATTTTGCATTGATCCAGAAATGTCCAGTCTTTAAATGGCTGTAACAGGAGGACAGGATGCTTCTCTGAGTACCATTTAAATCTAACATCTTTGGGCTTCACCAGGAAAGGATTAGGCAAGACCCAAGCATTTATAAGTGGTCGAGAGACTGAATAATGACAGAATAGCAATAACACTGAAGGTGTGTTCTGTCTTTTGACTATATAAAGTATTTCATAAGCCACTGTATCTTATGAAAATAGTAATTTTTAAAAATATATCTCTCTTTGGGACAAAATTATAAATGTTTCAAGTGTTAAAAGTTGAAAAATGTGTGTGTGGGGGGGGAATAAAAACAACAAAAATAAATTCACTTTTAATCCCAACACTAGAAATAACCGTCACCAATTACTAGGTATTTCTGCTTCATATATTTTTTAACTTACTTCCTTAGAGCATAAGGGACTGATGGTGATTTTCATCTTATAGCAGAGATGGCAAAATTGCTGGAAGGGTAATTTAGGAAAGGAGAGATCCAGCAGTCCTGATCTTGGGTACACACAGGTCACAGAGTGATCATCTAGTCTTAAATGTTTCATTACAAATTCCGTAAAGTATATTCTAGCCCTTAATTTCTAGCCCTAAAAGAAGGTCAGATAATTCAGATTCAATGTCAACACAAGCTCAGAGCTCTGAGATGAAAGCTGATCATTACATTTCAAGTTTTATTGCAATGAAAAGTTCATGTACATTCAATGAGCAAAAGGCACCTAAATTGATTCTTAACCTCAGACATGCTGACAGAATTCCTATGAATGAAGGGACTGTCTTGTAAATTAATTCTTTACCTAATTCGCATCCATTTCCATTATGCCCATGTTTCTGGGTTGCTGAGGTCTAAAAAGGGAGGGGGATGAGGTAGCTCACAGGACTGTGAATCAAGACAATCTGGTATCATTTCGCTCCAGGAAATAAGCAACAAGTCAGTTATAACATTCACCATTCCTGAGCTAGTTGTGGTATAACAGATAGTTTTCTGCATTCAAATTATATCACACCTTGAGATTTAATTATACATATTCCGTGGGCCACACCCTCTCCTCTGATGCCCAGACATCAGGATACGAAAAATTTTCCTAAACTACGTGAAGACTGAAAGAGATGGAAATGTTCACTTTTGAGTGTCAGGAGGGGACTCCACATACCTCTTCAGACTGGGAAAGCTAGCAGAGTAGGAGAGGAAAAGGACTTATGGCTTTTCATATTTGCATTGCTGGTCTGTGATTTCTTAAGATTTTCTTATCATAAGTTGCCTTCCATTTAGGGGAGAACTTTGATTCTGAGAACCAGAGGAAACAGGATAGTATGCAGAAGAAAAGAACAAGGGCTGGCAGCATTGCCTAGTCCTGGGTTTTGGCCTCAAAGGACTGAACTCACTGACTCAGAAGATCCTTCCATATGCTTGCTTCTTGGAGGATAACACAGTTTAGGGTACACAAGAAGAGGCTCTCAGGGTAGGTACCATTCAGGAATAAAGACTGGGCACTGGCTGGGGCATTCTTTGTATTGTATCCTATTGTGGATTGGCAGCAAAGAGAGAGAGAGAGAGAGAGAGAGAGAGAGAGAGAGAGAGAGAGAGAGAGAGAATGCTTCAAGCATAAAATTTACAGAAACACTCAAACATTGTTTAAATTTTGTTGAGTAAGGGTAATTGTGATGTTAGGAATGATTATAAATACGGCTATCAAGTGTGTTTTGTATGCTACTTGACATACATTTTTCTCTCTATAACCCTGGAAAATAAATATCCTTTCTTCCATTGCTCACATGAGGAAGACAATGTCCATATAGAAAGAAAATAAGTCTCCCCATATCACCCCGGTAGATAGTAAAAAGCTAGCAAGTGAGGTGTTTCCAGCCAATGAAATTTCTTTCTCTATTTGCTCTCATTGGTACTGTATTAGAGCCGTGGGTTTAGTCCATTATGGAGAATACAGGATGCAGTCTAGAGACTCTTGTGCCTCACATGTCTAGGCTACTTTCTGAGAAGGCCTCACAAGCATATCCAAGTTACTGGGTGGCATGACTATATGTCATTTTGCAGCAAAGGATGTGGGCCTAGAGGGAAGGATTGGCCTCATGAATTACAAATTATTTCCTAAGGCATCATCTAAGTAAAGAAAGATAGAGGGTTGATTTTTCAGGGTGACTGGGGAGAAGAGGCTGCAGTGGGACCCAAGGTAGAAGCCAAAGGCCTATAGCTATTTCCTGCATCTGTCAGGGAGGATCAGAGCTCACTTATTTTCCGTCTGCCTCAAACACATAGATTTTTTATTTAGAAAAGAGATTATCTTTAGACAAAAGTGGCACCAATATCCTGCCACCCCGATTAAAAGCAGGATGAAGATAAAATGATTTCTCTATCCCTCATGGCCTCTGAAGCCAACGCCTCCCAGGGAAATGGCCCTCTCCCAGCGGCAGCCAAGCTCTCCACCTTTGAAGCTGCCTCTAAACCTGTTTGCTTTTGGAGCCCCAGTAAGATTTGTGCTTGCTGCCTCAGGCTGGCCCAGCTAGGCTGCTCATGCTGAGACCATGGCTGGTTTCCCGGGTGAACAACCACGGCAGTTAATTACATCAACCCAATTAGCAGCAGCACCCACCTTGTGCAAGCAGGGCTCACCTGCAGTCTCACCCATGTCTGGCAAAGGCCCTGGGCCTTAGTGGGGAGGCTGGTGAATTGGGAAGCTAAATGTTTAACAGTGACCTCTGCTCAGAACACTCTTTTCTTGGAGATAAGTGAGGAAACTGGAAAAAGACCAATCTCTTACACCATAGTCTGCTAAGCAGCCTGCAGATGGTAATGGTTTTCAGATGATTCCACTGGGTAGGAACGGAGTCTTCCCTTAGCACCTAGTGAATGATCAGAGGTGGAACATTATTAGATTTTGCCTTCGGTAATGAGGCTGGTTTGCGGTGCCTCTAACAGAACACTGAGAGACAGAGCCCTCTCTATGAAGGTGGGAGGTAGGCAAGGGGATGTGACAGCTGTTTTCCTTGGCTCTGCACTCATGTTTTCCACCTTTATAGGGAATACGAAGTGCTGGGTTCAAAAGTAAACTCAAACACCTATTGGCAGCTTCCCTTGGGCAAGTTGCTTAAACTCCATGGGCCTGGCTTTTTCTATTTGTTGAAAATATGATTATAGAAATTATATACGGATGGAAAACCAACCGGTGACTGCCAGGGAGGAGGGAGGGAATGCCTACAAAGGGCAGCACAGG
Organism: Marmota marmota marmota; assembly: GCF_001458135.2. Classification (NCBI taxonomy): domain Eukaryota; kingdom Metazoa; phylum Chordata; class Mammalia; order Rodentia; family Sciuridae; genus Marmota; species Marmota marmota. Next base: position 5,968,722 of record NW_025999969.1, read on the forward strand.
AGGACAGAAGAATTCTGTGCCGTGATTGCAGTGGTGGCTGTGCCACTCCATGCATTTTTCAAAATGCAAAGAACCTCATTCTAAAAAGTATGAACTTCACTGTGTGCAGATTTAAAATATAATTAACTTTTTAAATTGTGACTGAGATCATTGTTCAGGTGGTGCACGCCTGTGATCCCAGCAGCTTGGGAGGCTGAGACAGAGGGATCATGAGTTCAGAGGTGGCCTCAGCAAATTAGAGAGGGCCTAAGCAACTCAGTGAAACCTTGTATCTAAAAAAAAATTAAAAAGTGGGGGTTCTCTAGGGATGCGTCTCAGTGGTTGAGCACCCTTGGGTTTAATCCCTGGTACCAAAATAAATAAATAAATATATTTTTTTCAAAGGTCAATTATAAAAATGAGGATGATAAACGATTTAAAAGTACTTAGCACAGTGTTGGCTGGTACATGTACTAAGTATATATAAGAAACTTTCCTTTGTCTCTTGAGTCTGTTTTCCTCATCCATAACATGGGAATTAAAATGTTACTTTTTATAAGCCTAAATGTTTTATCTTCTTCATAAGCATGTTTCAATGATAATGTAAGATTATGAGTGTAAATACCTGATCGGCAGTCAAGACACAGTCATTCATTCATTCATTCATTCACTCATTCTTTCTTTCTTTCTTTTTGAATGCCCTTATTGGACTGGGCCTTGTAGTAGGCTCTGCAGTTAAAGCATAGCAGAGCCAGTCTTCTCCATCCCAATGTAGCTCTTAGTCTAGGAAAGAAACAGACATGGAAACATCAGTTTGATGAATGGTAGACATATGTAGTTCCACTTGCTATGACATTTTTTCTAATAGCATCTAAATGCATACTTCAGTGATCAAAGAAGACTTCCTGAAGAAAATATTATCTACAATGAGACTTGGTAAGCAAGTAGTGGATAGGCCCAAAAATAAACAGGGGAAGAGGAAAGGCTACTGCAGGCTGAAAATAAAAATTGTGCAAAGAAAGATCTAGCAATGAGGGAGACCAAGGCTCTTTGAGGACAGTACATGTGTCAGTCTGGTTGGGGTCAGGGATGATTCATCCTGAAGATTCAAACCTCACACAGGGTGTTGGAGCAAGCGACCATTAAGGAGCCTTCTACTCCCATGGGTACATACTTTTATGATTCTTGAATCTCCTGTACCCATTGTGGGTGACTGGGGTCTTGGACCTTTTCTTGTCCTTGGGAATTGAGTCAGAAGCCAGGAGATTGCCTCTGTGTTGAAGAGTATCACCTTTTAGTTTCTTTCATTTGTTTTTGCATAATCACTCAGCTGCCACCCTGGTGTTTTTACCACCAGATGGGAGGTGACAGGAACCATGGAATGGAATCAAGTCTTCTAAGGTGGCTGAATGATGTCAACCCAATTACCAGAGACAGCACTATTGGTGTGGCACTACCCCTCAGGTATCTGCACCTGTGTGAACCTGGGTGGAATTCTTTCATATGGCCTTGGCAGTAAAAACTACTCCTTCCTGCCTTTTTTTTTCTTCTCCTGAAAAGGAAGTGGCATCAGCAGTAGAGCAAAGCCCCAATGACCTTAGGAGAGTTCTGGGAATGACAAGAAACACTGCAACTCTGAATATATGGCTGAAAGGCTAGAGCTCATATTCCACTGTCATGCACCAAGACAGCTTTCACAGTTATTAACTAATCTCAGACTGTTTTCAAACAGCCACTTTCCTCCCAGCTCCTGCTGTTCCAGCCACCTCAACTCCAACCCCGGAGCCCTCCTCAGATCCAGCCTTAAGGCCTGAAGGCGAGAAACCTGGACCCTGCCCTAGGTTTTTTTTTTTTTTTTTAATTCCCTGACTGCGTAGAATGTTTTCTTGTTAAGTGTTGTAAATATTACCTCTTTGGAAGACAGAGGCTAACTGGCCAGATAACTCTGCTGGGCCATTCTAACTTACAATTTTATTAAGTATGTGGGATGTTTGAACTGGTTGATTTCTTAGGTGTCTTGCACCTTTAGCCATCTATGATTCTGTGAATGATGAAGAAATTCAGATTTTCCATATCAGAGGCCTAACTAGCTGGTATTCATCAGAGGAAGGAGTCTGTAGTCTGCATCTGAATATGGTGGGAACTTGAAATCTTAGATCCATAGCTCCTAAAAGTGAAGGATGATAGAGTTTGCCCTGAAGGCCTTTGGGGATGTGTTCCAAAGTCATCTAGAAAGGCGCTGGAGGAAGATGGGGGTGGCTGTCTGCTGATGGGGCTCCAAATTCCTGACTCTTGCTTCAACCCAAGCAGTCCTGATTTTTCCTGTATTGTACAATGGTATTCCACATAAAATTTTATTTGAAAAAATATTTCTGTATCTTTGGAGCAAATCCTTAAAATCTTGACCTGGAAACTTGCTCTCCACAGGGTCTTGGGCATTTTACTTAACCCATGATGGCCTCAGTTTCCTTTTCTATAAGTGGAAACTATAGTTCTATCTCACAAGGTTTTAGAGAAGCACAAAGCATTCCAATACGACCTGTGGCATAAATAAGGAGCTTGATATCTACTAGTTGGGTATAAATCCATTCCATGGTTACTTCCTTGAAGTGGAAATCAAGTTCTGAGCTACTCTATAAAGAACAAAGAGGATGGTAAACAAGGATTTGTACACACACACACACACACACACACAAACACATCAGAAACTGCCAAGAGAACATTTCAACAGTGACAATTACACTGCAACACTTGTCATTGTTGTGTTACCAAACAAGGTTGACAACAGCAAAATTCTATTCAACCACAACTTCAGAGGAAGATCTACCCGATAGCCACCGCAACAGCATGGATTTGGTTACTGCAGAGTAACTCTCTGACCTTACCAGGTTCAGATTTGTATCCACATGGTAGCTATACAGGGGAAGTTGAATAACCAGTTTGGTCTCTTGAGCTCAGGGTGTGGTAGCTCTAACACTTGAATTGTCTCCTTTAAATTTACTAATTCAACCCCTTGTGCTCTTTCTCTCTGGACCCTCTCTGAGTTGGTGGGCCACTTGTTTCTACCTCTGGAGACAGCACAGCCTTAGGCAGAACTTTGTGTGAACTCCTTCCCTTTTTTGAAGGGATGCTATTTTCCCAATGGGACATCTTAGAACTTTCGTGTGTCTTCTCTTAAGCCCTCTGTTCTCATATGACTAATTCGAGAATCCACCCACACTGGAGGCCATTAGGAGGTTGCAAGGAAAGATTTCCAGGCAACGTTCTAGTCCCAAATTGGATTGGTACAGAACTTGGATATGAGATGGTGAGGTGCCCTCCCATGGGGTCCTGTGCTAGGCTGCTTGGACAATTTATCCCTGGGCTGAGGTTCAGTTCTAGTCCTGTAATGAGTCGTCTGTGTCAGCTTGGCTCAGTCACCTGGCTTCCGTGCATTTCCTCACATATGGAATTCTCATGTCTCTTGTACGTATATTTTTTCTCTGCTGGAACATGTGTAGGGTTTCTCCTTCCCTTGTTAAAGCTTCTTGCTTTTGAATCCCATCTGACAACAAATTTGGGTTTAGGTCTTTCTTGACATGGCCTCACAGATGCTGAGAATACCTCTACTTGTACTATCCTTAAAGAGCTTTGAGTCCAACACCTTCATTTTATAGTTGGAGAAAACAAGAAGCGGGGTTAGAAAGTAATTTTTTCAGTGTCTCTAAAATTCTGAGTGAGCTGAAAGTGCAATTCTTGGTCCATTGCCCTTCCTGTTGTCTATTTTTCTCCTTCACTAATCATGTGCGTGGGCAGTATGAATTCATGCAAACTCAGAAGTTTCTTCTCTATAGACCAATTTAAACTCTGGAACGATAGTAATGAATATGTTCCTGTCCTAAAAGCTATTTTCTAAGTGGAGGAAGACAACCCATGAACAAAATAAGTTAGATAAAATGTAAGTAGAAAGTTAGATAATAAATGCATTAAAAAAAGTTAATCATAGAGTGGGAAAAAAAAGGAATGGCAACCTTCAGAGTTCAATTGTAAAGAGACATCATGAGAGACTTTTCCAGGAAGGTGTACTGTGATTTCTATTTGATAGACATAGGAATGGGCCCTGGGGACACCTGAAAGAAGAACAGCTCAGGCGTACGCAAGAGCAAAATGCAAAGGCCCTGAGGCAGGAACATGCTGAGCGTGTTCTAGGAGGAGTAATGAATCCAATTCCACTGGAGTCAACTAACCCAGGAGAGAGTATATGAGAGATAGAACAGAGAGATAATTGGGTCAGTTCTTGTGGGCCATTCACTTGGCTGGGGTGAGAGAAAAGCTGAAAAATACTTTGAGCAGAGGAGTAGCAAGATTATGCCTTAAAAGAATTCCTCTGCCTTCATGTTAAGAATATGTACGGCAAGAGTGGGGTGGGGAGGGGAAGCAAGGAGGAAAACTAGAGAGTACTGCAGTGATTCTGCAGAGAGATGAAGGTTGCTGAACCAGGATGTTGAGCGAGTGGAGGCACAGAAGCAGCTTCTGCGGACAGCAGATGGTCATATACACAGTGTGTAGGAGTGTGAACAAGGAGGAAGTAGGAAAGAATTGCACCGCTCAGCGGGGACGGAACTTGGCCTGGGAGTGGAGATGATCAGAGACGGCTTCTTAGAGTGGGAAGTATCCCAGGCTAAAGCAATGCACGCTGTAGGGTGACCAACTGCCCACGCTTGCCAGAACTAGGCTGATTTGGGCATTTCTCACTCCCAGGTAAAGTTCCTTACTGCCTAAATTCCTCAATGAAGCAGGAGTGTTGGTGGATGAGAGTGTTCTAGGCAGAAAGAACAGAATATAAACACCCCAGATAAGAGAGGGAGGTGCTAGCAGGCAGGGAGGAAAGGGGAGCAGAGCTACCACAGGTGGTGCTGAGGAAGCAGACCAGGGCTGCAGCGGCATGCAGAGAGCCCCGATTCCCCAAAAGATGGCGATTTGTTTTGATGACATCTGAAGAGTAGATAAACAACTTACCAGTTTTCTCTCACTTTAGCTTATTTACTTCTAAAAAATCTTTCATAGATCATTTCTAGGTTTTTAGGGGAAGAAAAAGGTGAAAAGCATGTAATCAATACATGGAATGGGAAATATATTTGCTCTGAAACATTCCAGGAGAGGGTTCCATTGCCACTTGGAAGTTCTGTTGTCTGATAAGGTCACCTTTCCTATTAAGCTTTTGCTTCCCTGTCTGCACTAAGGACACCATTATTTTCCTAAGCTCAACATCTCAGACTCACGGTTTTTGTCTTTTTGCCTTGGTGACTTTGGCAGCCTCCAAATTCTTATTTCTTTTTCCTTTAAAGTACCACTTCTGATGTAGGCTGTCCTCACATGTGCTTGAGAGCAGGTAAATAAGGTGGAGACCATTGGTCAGTGAGATTGGATGACCCAGCCCAGGGTACATGCAGGCAATGGGGGAGGTTCTCTAGATAATTTAAAACCAATATAAAATGAATTAGAAACCAGTCTGCTTTGTATGATTCCCTTGTGCCAGCAATTATAGATAATGACAGTGATCAAACCTCCTCCTTCTCACTGGAGCAAATGACCCCCAAACCCCTTCTCTAGCCTAGATTACAATAGCATTTTCTTCATTGGTCTCCCTGACACCTTTCTTCTTCCCTCCAAGTCCACTATGCTGATTTTGTTAATACACCATCCTCTGGCTAAACCACCACCTCTGGCTTTTCCAAATCTCAACCTTCTCCCTGAGGTTTAAGCCCCAGTGCCTCAATCTAGCTTCTTGTCACGCCCTCAGTAATGCAGAGGTAGGCTGCAAACTTTTGAAACTTGTGCTGTTTACACTACATTCCAGCCAGGATTGATGGGACACACCTGTAATCCCAGAGGCTCAGGAGGCTAAGGCAGGAGGATCCTGAGTTCAAAGCCAGCCTCAGCAACTTAGCAAGAAACTAAGCAACTCAGTGAAACCCTATCTCTAAATAAAATACAGAAAAGGGCTGGGGATGTGACTCAGTGGTTAAATGCTTGAGTTCAATCTCCACTACCCAAAACCAAACAAACAACCAAACAAAAACCCCGCTACACTCCAAACCTTCATTTCTAGGAAAGTCTGCGCCACAAATTTCAGGATTTCCTTCTGCATTAGCAGGGAGTAAAACTAACTCACAATACTACCATTCACTGCCTGTGTGACCTTAGGCTGGTCACTTTCCCTCGAAGCAGCTTGATTGTCTCATTAGTCAAATTAGAACAATACCCGTTGAGCTGAAGTCACAGGATTGCAGCAAGGGCTGAATGACATCATGGTTGTGCAAGCTGCCTCCCACATGAGCCATGATGATTGTTGTAAGTGGTAGAGGTAATGATATTCGTCAGCATAGCTGTTGTCACAGTTATAATGCTGATGTTCATGGCAGTGCATGACTCTTCACTTTTGCTTGTGTTGTCTATGTTACTTCCTCCTCGTCATTTAAGGAACAGCTCTAGATCAACTGCCTTGCAATATTTCCCTGGGCTACACAGCCTATCCCAAACCCTCAAAAACCTGCCAAACATACATGTATCCTTTGTATTCAGGCAGGTACCACACATATCTTTTCATATTTTGTACATGCTCTTTGCACTTGGTCTGCAAGTACCACATCTTATGTTTGTTCAGCATTCCTTTCAATGCAGAACACACAACAGATTTTAAATCAAGACTTGCCAAAATGAAAGCCAGGTATGGTGCTGCATGCTGGTGCTTCTAGCAACTCTGGAGGCTGAGGCAGGAGGATCACAAGTTTGAGGCCAGCCTGGGCAACTTGTCTCAAAATAAAAAGTTTTAAAATGGCTGGGGATGTACCTCAATGGTAGAGTATGGGTCTACATGTGTCTAGTTTGTGAGAGGGTCTGGGTTGAATCTTCATTACTGGAAGAGAGAGAGGGGGGGGGAGAGAGAGAGAGAGAGAGAGAGAGAGAGAGAGAAGAGAAAGAAGAGAGAGAGAAGAGAGAGAGACAGAGAGAGAGACTTTCCAAAATGTGTGAATGAATGATTGCATAGACTGCACGCCCCACCCCAGACCCTCAAAGCAAAATGCTAATAGTGCCCTCTGCTGTTGACCAATGATTTTGTATTTGAAATGCTTGGGACACTGTGTACTAGGAAAAGCAGCTGAAACATCACTTGTAGAAGAAGTTAGGGAGTCAGAAGGGCCACATAAGTTGGTTTTGTTTTGTTTGTTTGGTTGGTTGATTGTTTTTTGGTACCAGGGATTAACCCCAGGGGTGGTTAACCTCTGAGCCACATCCCAGCCCTTTTTGTTTGTTTGTTTGATTGTTTGTTTGTTTGTTTTGAGACAGGGTCTTGCTAAGTTGCTTAGGGCTTCACTAAGTTTCTGAAGCTGCCTTTGCATTTGTGACCCTATCGCCTCAGCCTCCCGAGCTGCTGGGATTATAGGCATGTGCCAGCATGCACAGCCACTTAAGGTAGGACAGTCCGCCATCTCTTTTCTGCACAAGTGATGGACAACCTGTTTGAAGTTAAAACACCCTCTCACTTTTGTGTTAAAACTTTCTCTTTTCAATTTGTTAATTGTGGCCAGAGACTGTTTCTACATGTAATTATATGAAAATTGGATCTGAAAATTATAAAATTTTTCATGGGAATAATGTCTCAAAAGAAAAACACACAAAAAAAATTCATGAGAGCTTGAAAAATACTCAGAGAGCTTACATTCTTATCTATTTTTGTCCTTTCTAGGTGTTCTGAGGTAGTAAAATAGCCACTGTTTTCTAATGGTCCCCTGCCCTGTTCAGGGCATTTTCATCTATTAGCTCAATTCAATCTCCTGAAAACTCATAGAATATCTTTCCTTTACAGATAACAACTTTAAATGTGAGAGGGTTAGGAATGTGTCCATCATAAAAGAGCTAGGAAGAGGCAGCAAGGGGTGCAGGTTTCTGTGACTCAACAGCACTCTTCTCTACTATTCCATGGATTCCTGTGATGGAGTTCTGGACTAGGAGCCAGGAGGTCTGGGTGGGAGTCCATATTGTATCACTAACATTTTTAGTAAATCTGAGAAAATCACAACTCTCCCCTGGCCTCAGCTTCCCCAAATTCAAAATAAGGGGTGCGACCACCATGTGCTTTCTAAGTCCCCTTCCAACTGTGAGTCAGTATTTGCAGTGGCCTTCATTTGCTCAACTGTAAACACACAACCCACAACCCCATTGTGGCAATGATTCTCTTGAGGTCCCTGTCATGGGCTTGTTCTCTTCAGCCCTCTGTGCCATTCCAGTATAATTGGTAAACCTACCTGCATACAAATGAAGGGTTTGCTCTGCCACATTGAAAAAAACAATATTATCTACTACACTGATTCTGAAGGTGAGGTACTTTAGAGTTTTCAGTACAGTAATGAGTCATATTTGACATATTTGACAGTGTTCAGCTGGTAGCGCCTTGGTGGGCAGTATGTCCCAATTCATAGGCACACCTTGGAGTCCCCAGGAACAATCCCCTACGTGGTGTCCAGACTTTGAAGTGGTGCACCAGTGCTTTAAAGCAAAGTTCCTGGTACAGGGAGCAACATCAGATGTACTTTTTATTACCCTTAGAGACAAAAATACATCACTCAGAAGCCAAATGTCTGGAAGAAAAAATCTGCACACTGCACTCAGCCCTGCGGCCTGGAAGTTCAGACAAGGCGCACAGTGCTCCCTCAGAGGAAGCCAGGGCGTGTTTGAACAGAGCTTTAACCCCAGGTGACCGGCTCAGAGCAGAGGCAACGACCATCTTGCTGAAGACAGTTGCCTCCTTCTGGATTTCCACTGGAGTGTGGAGCAGATGGTGAGACCTAGGGTCACACAGCTCATGTCTCCTCCTCATCATCCAAAGACCTAAACGAGGTCAGAACTGCAACTCGTCCCAAAGTACACTTATTTTTTAGTTGGGAAACTGACCTTCTGCTGTGACTTTGACTTCAGTCAAAATATTTATCTAGCCCCTATTTCTTTTCCCCTGCATGTCTCCTGGGATGGTGTGGAAAGTTAGTGACGCCAGTGCTAAATGTCAAAGAAAAGCATAAGCGTTCTCCCATGAAGTGACACTGTCTAGGCCAGGGAGCTCTAGCCAGGTCTTCCAGGGCTGTTCTTGACTCCATATTAAGTGGCTAAAAGTAAGACCACTCAGAAGGCAATTGCGCTAACAGGTGTTACATTTTAACTTGAATACTGGGGTGCGGTTGGTTGGGGTGGGGGGAGATGAACCTAGTCTTTATTTAATTACCAATGTTAACTTCAAAGAAGTATAATTTTAGTTCATATTATCTTGCAAGAAAAACATGTCCTGAAACTCTGAACTTCAAATATAGAAAAGAAAAACACTGCTGTCTGTTCAGTCAATGTTGCTAAACACTGGAATATCATGAGAAACCAGAGTCTTACCCTGGTGACCAGCAGCCTTGAAGTCAGTTTCTGAGCCTCAGGGAATCTATAATTTATTCTAAATCTAAGGAATATGATTGCTTAAGACCTTCAAAGGCATTTACAGACTTTAACAAACCAAAAAGCAGGTAGATAGAACAAACAAACTAAGTGTGATTGGACACTTATTGCGTAATGTTCTCCTTGACCCTTTTGGTTTTAAATGAGGAACATTAACCCCATTAACTTCTGCTGGAGATGATTTTCTTCCAGTGACTCCCAAGGTTTCTGAAACTGCATTCCCTGTGCAATCTTGGGGAAAAAAATAGCCTTAAATCTGATGTTACATGGCTTTCAGATTTTATTAGAAGACTTACTGAATTTTCCAAATGCTTTAGGCTTTTCAGATCTCATACCTGAGGGCTGGAATGTCCTCATCCCTCCCATCTCTGACATGAAAGTGTAAGGACATGCACGCGGGCTCCAGGGCCTGCGGGATGGAAAGTTTCAAACGCTCACAGGCAGAGGGAATGTTCTGGTACTGTCATTGGCTTCAGTCTGCAGGATGGGCTCCCTCAGCGATTCCTGGCAGCAGTTACTCCTTTCCTGTTTGGTAGGAAGCACAGTCCTTGAGGGCTTCACCCCACCCACTTAAATAATGACTCCCTGGCAAGGGGATAAAATAAAACTTCCTCTTTACCTGGTATTTATTTGAATTTTCACAGCATTCATTAAAGTGCTTGCCCGAGGCAATCCATAGTAAAGATCCCATTCTGCCCTACCCCAAAATACTAACTTTAATATGAACTCTCCCTGACATCTCTGAAGGCCCAGTGTTTTAGAACCCAAGAAGCACCCAGTTCAAATTCAACACCCTCCAGTTGAGGACAGTGATAGTCAGAGGTCATGGGACTCACGTCTGCCTGTTGGGAGTGGAATGGGCAGGCACCTAAGAACCAATTCAGCTTTCCTCTCTGTAACCCTTCCCCTAGACCCAACCACTTTCTTCCTGGAGTCCACTGGGCCTATTCCACCTACCAGAACATTGACCTTATTTTATACTGATCGTTTGTTTACACTGATTTTTTTTTCCTACTTTATGTGGACTTCCATAAAGGAAGCAGTGTAATTTTCTTCATCTCTGAATACTGCTCCAAACCCACTACTGAGTGTCCACTCAAAAACTGAGGACTGAATCCACAAATGACCAGAACGTCACTACCCCATCTTCCCTATGACTGTTCATGTTCCCCATTTATAAAACGAAGATTGCATTGATGTGCCTCTCAAGATAATTATGTAGTTATATATGATTGCCAAGTGCTCCAAGACCATAAAATTTTTTATAAATGCCAGCCATGATTATAACCCTTTGAAACAATGGGATACAGGATTAACAAGTGGAAAAAGATGAGACAGAGCAGGTAATGCTTCTCGCCCAGTCCCTGTTCCTCTCCCCACCCACCACCAGACAGTAACTCAGAGTTAAAACCATAAAGTGGGAAAAAGGGGTTTAGCTAGAGTCTACCCAGGATTTCTTGGACATATGCCATCATCCTGCCAAAGTTTGACAAAGGGAGCTTGAGGCAAGATTTCTTACTGGTGAATGATTCCCAGTTCACTGTTGAAATGGACACTCAGATGAAGAAGGCACCTGGTCATACCTACCTAAAGCTTTGGGGGCCTTCAAGAGCTGATGAGTGATTAGGAGAGGGACCGTCAAGGTGAAAAACTGTCAGACTCAACTCTATCTGGATCTCCTGTGTGGCTGGCCTGCCAAGGGGAGGGCAGCAGGGCATGTCCTCTTCTTCTTTAGTTTTTCCTTCCCCCAGATGTATCATACAAAGGGGCCAAGAAAGGTGTGTTGCTTGTTGAATAAACGGGGCATTCAGACTTTCCTCCCAAGCAACACATCAGGAAAAGAGAGGGCAGGAACATCTTTGGTTATTTTATTGTGGAGCCTTAACAAGATTTTTGAAGCCAGAGGTGACTCATTAATCCAAACTTTCACATGTTTGCTGCCATCCATTGTAGTGAAAACCAGGATCAATAATCAGATTGTTCCCCACTTGACATCATCTGGCCTCAGAGGTCAGCAGTGGGCACAGAAAACATTGTGATTTACAGGGAGGGGAAGGGAAGCGGGGTGTGTGACAGAATTTGCAGTTCCAACACAGCCGTGAGCTCAAGAATGGTGGATGTTACTTGTCTAGATATGTCTGAAGACGTCAACCCCGTCCAAATCAAAGTGGGCCCCACATCTCATATTGGAAACATCAAATTATCTGGGAGTAGTTGATTGGTGGGTGGGCTGCTGGGACTATGTAGGGAGGTCACTTCCCATCACAGGCTTCTTGGCAGGAGGTAGAACCATGGACTTGTGGTTTGGAATTTTTGCCAAATGGTTCCTGTTTCCCTGAAGAGTTTTGGATGTGGGATCAGTTCAACTTTTTCCCACTTCTCAGCCATTCCACTGTCAGCCACCTCAGAACACTGAATGCCTTGGCATAAGGAGCTGGTGAGGTGGCCCCCATTATCTCCTCTCTTGACGTCAGTGAGGGAGTTGTTCCCTGTGGCTGTCTTATGGGAAATAATTCAGCATTTGTACTTCAATTAAAATTCATAGGTATATATTATTAAATGGTACTGACTCATTCCATGGCTTCTTTTCAGCTGATTAAGTGCCAAAAAAATGTTACATATGTGTTAATAATGATGAAGAGTGCATTAAACCTAAGATTTCCTTGTCCGTTGACAGTGCTGTGAAGCAAGCACTTCACCTGTCTGGAGGATCACTGTGTCCTGTGTCTTCTCTAGAGAAGAAACTTAAGCTCAAGAGTCTTTCTGCCTTTGAGGGAGAGGAAAAATGACACTGGACTACAATCCTCTTTCCTTTTGTGAGCTTCACAAAAGCAGCACTGGGCACAAGGTATGTTCTCAAATGTGGGCCTGAATCAAATTGAATTATGCAACTCATATTCAATATTTGTCAAAGAAGGGGAATCACACACAAAATCACAAGATCAGGTAGCTCAGCCGGAAGACAAAAGAGGAGTTTTTCCTGACTTGATAAAGTCAAACCTTCTTCTTTACACTAATTCATTATTTTATATTTAATGTGCCTAGGAAGATGGCCCAGGGAACAGTGATAATAGTGCTTTTTTTTCCTCCCTGGATCAAAAGACCATGCTTGTAGCTAACTGTAGTCTTTCCACGCTGAGTGACCACAAGCAATCACTTTACTTCACATCCCATGCCCAGCACACCTCCTGGGATTCCTCGTGTGTGGACATGTCCTGTGTTATAAGCACTCAACACAATAAAACAGATGAAAACAAAAGCTTAGTCATCAAGACAAATGGTGGTTCTCTAAGCCATACCAACCAAGAGCCCTAAACATAAAAATTGAGCTTTTCAGCTTAGGCTGCCTCCAGTACATTTATCACCTCTGTGTGAATAAGTAAAAGGCTCCCCCAGCCGGTTGTGGTGGTGCATGCCTGTAATCCCAGTGACTTGGGAGGCGGAGGCAGGAGGATTCCAAGTCTGGGGTCAGCCTGAGCAGCAACTTAGTAAGACCCAGTCTCAACATAAAAAGGGACTGTTTTCTCAGTGATAAAGTACCCCTGGGTTCAATCCCCAGTACCGAAAGAAAAAAATAAAAAAGGAAGAAAGAGAACAAAAAACATTCCCTCCTTCTGGACAGACACAGATTTGCAGATCCATGGATTAGTCAGCAAGTTCCATCTTTAGCTGGATTATAAGAAGCAGCCCTTCCTGTAGGTGGACGAAGCCCGGCACCAGGATCCTAAGCCCCGTGTAACATAACCAAAATCAACAGCCCTGGCTTTAGCTCTGGCTCTGTTTCATCTCTGAGCTTCTACCTAAAGAGAAAGAATTGAATTGTGATTTCTATGGCTTTCTTCATCTCTAAAAACTTCAAATTTTCCAATGGGCTTTTCTATTCTTCTACAAGAGGGATTATCTAGCATACAGATACTGCAACTTCTAAGTCTGAGATATTTTAGTCATCTGATGACACTCCCTAAATATTTAAATGAAATTATGTATGGTTTGATGTGGAGCAGATTAAAATATAAATGCTTTAGCACATGCATGATGTTCCAGGTGTCGAGCAACATGGTGAACCAGCAAAACGGGAATAACTACCCAGTGCTGTCAGCAAATGTCTCAAGATGTGGATCTCACACAATGATGTCTATTGAGGCCTTCACCCACTTTCTGTGGGATCGAGCATCAGACAGTGCTGAATGCCTGAATGCTCTCCCAGAGCACCCACTGCACCCAGGAAGCCAGGATTGCAAAGAACCAGGGACTGTTTTCTCTGTTGATGCCTTGTTGCCAGAAAACAGAAATCAGATCCTTGCCTGGATCCTCCTATCAGCAAATCTGAGTGCCAGCAAGCTCTTCGCAGTGGAAGAACAGACAAATAGCAATCTGCTTCAAAGCTCAAGAATTTTGAGCCCTTAAAATTGGGTTTAAAAATCTTATAATCACATGTGCATATAAGGAACCCATTTGCAAGTCTCAAAATGTTAGCAGAAATGAATTTGTTCTTATTTGGGACTATTTCTAAAATTAGTTTTGATTGGGGGATTTATTTGTTTGTATTTGGAGCACATGGGAGGGTTTCTGGAAAGCTATACCTAATTATGTCATTTTTAGAGAAGGAAACTGAAGTCCAGAAAGGGAAAGAAGGTAGCTCCAGGTCACACAGCAGGGTAAATATGATGGGGCTGGGATTATAACTTAATGCTCTTTCCCTTTACCCATGATGAAAATGTAAGCAGAAAGTTTGGCGGAAAACAGATGGCACATAAATCACTGTAACTCAAATTTTCAGTTTCAAAGAATGGATGTTCTTACCACTAACCAAGAACATGCATTGTAGAAAGTAAATCTTAGCTCTACCCGTGCCCATCACAAAGGTGACAGTCTCACACTGGTAAAATATGGCCCACACACCCTGTTTTACAGTCTATAGAATAACCCCATAGACTGTAAAACATCTTTGGAGCATCCCCCTTAGTACTGGGATCAGAACCAGTCATTCTCTGGATTAATATCCCCCTGGGCCAACCATCTGTTTCTTCCAAAGCAGTGTCCCCCAGGAGCTGTGTGCCTGCTAGCAAAAGAGTTGTGGCCCAACAGTGCTTCTAGGTTGTCCAGGAGCTGCTGCGGGACCACTGTCTGAAGACAAAACAGGCACCCGGGAGAAGATATTAAAACAAAGCTCCCTTTATTAAACAACTCCGACACAAGCAGGAATCTGTGAGCTGGGCAGCAGCAATGTGGAGGGGCCGTTGAATATAAGCAGATGAAGACTGGAATCAATCAGACTCACTTTTCTTAGTATAAAACATCCCTTTCCTCTAGGGGCTGCCGCTCTCCAGCAGCCTGGCCATAGTGTCCTGAGCCAGGTGGGATTAGAGATTTTCTTCTAAAGTCACTGGAGTGACGACCCATTCCATTCCAACCTCTCTGTGACTTTTTGAAGACAACTCAGAGGGCAGTCTCTCCCGGAGCACCTTGGAGGGTGAGCTGAAGTTTCCAGTATACAGAGTGAGGTTGTTCCCTGGTGAGAACACCAGAACCAAAAGCTCCAGCAAGGCCCTGGGAAGACGGCCCCTCTGTCGCAGGCAGTCCTCAGCCAAGAGCTTCCCTCCTGGAGCTTGGATGGCCCTCATGCCCAGGACACCTGAGGCCATGCAGACTTCACCAGGGGCTCTGCAGACCCAAAGCTTAGCTGACTCTGGAGAGTTGAGCTCATGGCTGTCAGCACCTCGAGAGGACATGGCGGAAAGGCACCGAGCCAGGAAAGCATGCTGAGACCAAGTCACACTCTAACTTTAGAGCTGGGACACACATAAGAGTGTGGATTCGCCAAGAACCAGCTTATTCTCTCTGAGTTTTTGAATGTGCAGCAAATTGTGTGTGTGTGTGTGTGTGTGTGTGTGGTTTTTTTGTGTGGTATGTATTTTTGGTGTTTAGATGTGTTTGTGCATGTGTATGTGTATGTGTGATGTGTTTGGCGTGTATTTATATGTGTGGCATGTGTGTGGTGTGTTATGTGGTACGTGTGTGATGTGTTTGTGTGTGGTGTGTATATGTGGAGCAAGGGAAGGTGACTGAGCTTTGAAATATCATCTGAAGAAAAACCAAGAAAGACAGAAGTGAAGCAAAGCTAGCACCCTAAGGAACAGAAGGGAGATCTAATGACTCATATTAACCTGTTAATTTATACCATGGCTCTGTACAAAAATAAAAAGGTTCTTTTAAGATTAACAATTTAAATAAATATTTGATAGAACTTTCTTTCTTGTTTTTATAGCTCATCTTTGGGGTTAATGTTCAGTTCATGCTTTCCTTGCTGCTCCTGATCCAGGATTGCAATCACTTCATCGGCCTTTATTCGTTCCTGCAAAGAAGACAATTGACAAGTTTCTGTTACAAGCATAGTAATCAATACCAGTGGCAGATGCTTCCTGAACACTTCCAGGCATCCATATGGGCATGGATTGGTGCTAAATCCAGTTAAGGATGAAACCTCATCTTCATCTCCTTTGTCCTAGGTAATTATTTTCCATGATTTCTTTCCTGCAAAACACGTCTTGCATATTCAACCACTTCCTACTCTTGCTACTTCATGGTCTCATCAACATCTCCAGCTCAGCTCAGTATTCTAACTGAATGCACCTTTTCTCCCCCACAGACCTATTCTGTTCCTCAGATACTAAACCTCGCAGTAAAGCCGCTGCCCTCCCATTTGCCATAATAACCTGACCATGGATTCCTGCATCTGATAAGCCATTTCGTCCTTTCCATTTTGTCTCTTTTTTCTGCCCCTTTCTTTTCCAGGCATAATACTGTGGCTTTATTTTGGGCCAGGGTTTCTCAACCTTGGCGCTGCTGATATTTAGACCAGATCATTCCTTGTTGTTGTGTGTGTTTGTGTGTGGAGAGAGGGTCAGGTGCATTGTAGAATGTTCAGCAATGTCCCTGGTCTCTACTTACTACAGGTAGCCAACAGGATGTCTCCCTAAGTTGTGATGACCAAAGTGTCCCCAGACATTGCCCAATGTGCCCTAGGCAAAGCTCCTTCTTAACAGCCATTGGTTTAGGTCCACGTTATTTCCTAACTCGGTTGCATCAGAAACTTCCAAATTGAACTCCCTATTTCGCTACTCACAAGCTTCTAATACTCATGTGCTTTTCTTGGGTCCTGCTCATAAACCTGGCCATATCACTCTGCTGCTCAGTACTCAGACCCTTTGCTTCCAATGGCTTGGAGGTCTGGGTTCATATTTCTCTGTGTGCTTATAAGGAGCTCACTGATTTAGACCTTTCTGTGTCATCAGCCTTACGTTGTTTTCTTCCCTCTCCTCTTCTTACACTCCAACTTCCTGACTTACCTCCTGATCCCTAAATACTACAGTCTCAAAAGAACTGCCAAGTCCTAGTCTAAATTAAATATCCTTCTGGATGTTGCCACTGTATCCTGTGTTTTCTCTTATCTCACACCAACCAGCCATAGGTCTAGCCGGTCGACCACCACACTGCATCTCAAACCTCCCACGTCTTTCACCTTTTCTGTCATTACTCTAAGTCCAGATATCTGCTAAAGTAATCTTCTGGATCTGGTCATTCCCAGAACTGGGGGAGCAAACTGGGAGGAGGAGGATACAATGGCTTCCTAGCAGTTAGAATGGATTTCAAAGTACTGATCCAACCTGGAAAGTGTGGACCTGCTTTCTCTGTTCTCCTTTTGTACTATGCTCCATCTTGCATGTCATAACCCAGTCACTATTCTTTGTTTTTTGTTTTGTAATATTTCTTTCATGGTGGGGAGGTTGTTTGCTTGTTTTTGATTCTGGAAACCCAACTCAGGGCCTTACCAATGCCAAAGCATACACTCTACTGCTGAGCTACACCTCCAACACCTTTTTTGTCTACCTCTCTAAGCTCCCTCTTGTCTCTGGGCCTTTGCATTGTCATCTGAGCCTGAAATGCTCTTCTCCAGATGTCTGTTGGCTCTTCTTGTCACTGGGGTTGCAGCTCACATGTCACTTGCTTGGCGAGAACTCACAGTTTGACAGCCCATTATTCTCAAATCAATTACCTTGTTCCATTTTGCACACACCATTTATGACTATGAGAAATTCTCTCAATTGGTAATATTTTTGCCTATTTGTTGCCTGTCTCTGTCCACTAGAATGTAAACTTCCGGGGAGGAAGGAATCTTATCTTCTTGGTCACTCCATTTTCTAGTGTACAAAAAAAGTTACTGACATTTGGCATTTATATTCAATGAGTCAATACATACATATGAAGGTCTCCTCTAAAATGCTTCTCCTTACAGAAATCTCACTCACCCTGTAAATCTCACCTCAAACATCATCTCCTCAATGACCCTTTCCTGCCTACTTCTTTATATCCCCTGCACAGTCATTTGCTACTGACAATTCCTACCACCTTCTGTATCATATTTTACTTACTTGGGCACCTGTATCATCTCTCCAAAGACTCTGAGCTCCTGGAAACCGGGGGTTAAGCCTCATCTAGTCTGTATTCTCCAGAGGTAGTCTCTAGCACAGTGTAAAGCATAGCAACTTATAAAAACAACTGTTTTATGGCCTAAAAACAAATCTCCTTTCATGCAAGACCTCATAATTGAAAACAATGTTGACATAAAGACAACCAAAATAACCAACTGACTAAAAGTAAACTAAATTGCTGCTATAGCTTTTTAAAAAGGCCTGTTTACTAATTTATGAATATGCTAAGAAAATCTCGATGCTTAAAAAAAAAAAAAAGAAAAACTGACACACATGCAAAGTTCTCACATCTGATGGCCACAAAATACTATCACAATTAAGTCTCTTATGAAGGGAAAGAAATTCAAGACCTAAATATGAAATACATGAAACTCGGGGCTGGGGATGTGGCTCAAGCGGTAGCGCGCTCGCCTGGCATGCGAGCGGCCCGGGTTCGATCCTCAGCACCACATACAAACAAAGCTGTTGTGTCCACCGAAAAAGTAAAAAATAAATATTAAAAGGAAAAATTCTCTCTCTCTCTCTCTCTCTCCACTCTCTCTTAAAAAAAAAAAGAAATACATGAAACTCTAATGTTCTTGTATAATTTATGTTGCTAAATACCTCTTGAGATTCTAGTGTATTTAAAATAATCTATAATATATGGGAATCTGCCAGAACTAATGATTTTTTTTTTTTTTTTGCCTACAGGCTTTCCTCACTCAGAGATTCAATCTGAGAAAAGGTTTTAGCCAGGGTTCCCAAACTTTGCTACACATTAGACTCACTTGGGGAGACTTTGAAACTCCTGATGCCCATATAACACTCTATAGAAATTAAATCAGAATTTATGAAGGTGGGAGTCAGTTGTTAATAGTTTTATAAAGATTACCAGGTAATTCCAATGAGAAGAAAGTTTGGGAATCAAGGCATAGACAAAATTTTTTATTGTTGAAGAGGCTCTTGCCATTTCCAACTGTGACCACTAGATGCCGCTACTGCCTGAAGACTGGAGAAGTTCATAGTACTTTTCCATCCAAGGAGGAAACAATGGCATTGATGTTTTCTGATTAGGAAGGAGCAGGGAATTACTTTGTGTTTATTTTATTAATTTATAGTTCATTGATAGAACAATATGTTTGAAGAGGAAGTTGGAATACAGAATTATTAAATTCCCTCTGAGTAAGGCTAAAATTCTGGTAGTAAGGCAATTTTTAAACAATTTTACTCTTCATTGTTTCCGCCTTTACCTATGGGCCTTACTGTAGAAGGAGTGCTTCGGAGGGACACTGGTATTTTGGAGTTTACAAAACACAGGGAGGGGGAAATGCTGGGGAATGATATTGGCCAAATTATATTTTTATATCATGTGTATGTTCGAATATGTAACAACAAATCCCATCCGTTTGTACAACTATAATGCACCAATTAAAAAAAAGTGGGTGAAAAAAATAGGGAACAAAAGGAATTCTTGGTGAAGGAGATTGTTCAGTGCTGTTGAACTTCTCAGCTCTGTGCTCTCTTCCCTGTTAGGATAGTTCTTTCTCTTTCCATGCTAGGTATCATCTTCTTTATTTCTGAGTTTAAGTGAGTCTTCCTGTATTCCCATTTCCTGTCTTCTTGATCTCTCCCTGCTCCCTGCAGTCAAGAACTATGTTTTGTTCATCCTGTGCTCCAAGAGCCTGCCTTGCAGGGCTTTCCAGGCAATTAACAAGTCTTCTGTGAACCTGTGTTAATTGTCTGAAAGAATGCTCAGAGAATGTGGGAAAAGAACTTTTGTGAGTTCATTTTTGTTTTGTTGCAGTGCTGGAGATGGAACCCTGAGCCTAAAATGCACACACTAGGCAAGTACTCTTTCTATCTCTGAGGTACAGCCTTGGTCCTTGTTTTTGTTTTTCTTTTTTCTGAGACAGGCTCTTGATAAGTTGCCCAGGCAGGCCCAGAAGTTGTGATTCTGCTGCCTCAGACTCCCTAGTAGCTGGTGTGAGATAGTTTTGATTGTGAAAAATACATAAGAAAAAGGGATTGTTTTAAAGCAGTTGCTGATGAAACTGGATTCAATTTAGGGACCCTAAAGAGCAAAACCAGACAGACCATCATTTTAATGAATAGATTCATTAGAACGTGGGCTGAAGAAGACTTTGCAGTCATTCAAGGTGACCCCTTGTCATGAGGCTCAACTTCCGTATTTCAGGCCACGTCGCTGACTGGGCTTCAATTGGAGCCACCAATCAGGACTTCCAAAGCAGACAACTCTACTTGATAGGACTAATAATTTGAAAGTTATCCCTTATGGGATAATTTTTCTCCCAGGGACTTCTGCCTATTGGTGTTAATTCATGTCTCTTCACTAGTGTAGACTACAACTGCTGCCCAAGCACACCTACAAGGATGAGATCACAGTCTCTTTTTCAGGCTAAGTGTCCTCAGCTACTTCAAATATGATATTAATATTTAATTTAGTAGTAGTAATAAGTCATAAAAAGCTTTCAGCTTCCCTCATCCTCTTTCACATGTTTGATAAATTATTCAGTGATCATTTAATACTTTGCCAAGAAAATAATACAGTCTTTTCTCTTGGAGACCCACAAACTGTCATTCCTCTCTCCCAAGGCTCCAATTTGTTAACAAGCTCAGTCTTGATTCGTAACTCCCCAATAACACTGATGATTCTATTTCTGAAAACAGCTTCACTTATTAGAAATGATCAGATTAAAAGCTGCCTTCATAGTTCCTATAAGATATGTAATTGCCATGTCAGGACCAGATCAGGGATGTTTGTTCTTGCTTAGAAAATAGTCCTAGCATTGGAAACAAGAAAAAGAAAGAAATCTGTGAAAGTTTTGTCACGATGTCTTAGGATCCTGAAGGGATATGGAACAAGTTAAAGGACTTTGTAGATTGATCAGTTCAGAAAGCAGGTCTAACTGGCCTTCCGAGTGTTAGGAACTCACCAATTCTCTATAAAGTGGGTTCAAGGTGAACCACAGAGCCACAGCACACCTCTGTCCTTTGGTGACTGCCTTCACCCCATGTGGGTTCTCTCCTCCAGATGAGAAGCTGATCATACGCCCACACTTTGGTTTTATAGAGGCCTGCAAAAGAAAATGACAGCTAGACTTTTTAATTTTAGATCATAAACATTACCCTCCGTGAAATTATTTGGGTTAAGGTTTTAGTCAAAGAATAATGGAATGCTGGGGCTGTAAAAAGAAGTCCTGTCAGTCTTTTGATCTGTAGATAAAACCTCATAAAATAAAATACAAAAAATTAAGCAAAATATGTGGAATAGCTCATGCACATAGTAATTGCTTAATACATGCTGTGCTAATAGCCTAGAGATTCCAAGAAGGCAAAGGTTTCTTTTAATTCACTTATATAGTTTTAACATAGCAAAGCATCTATGTGCAAGGCAGGTGTACATTTAATATTTGTGGAGTTAAAAAGAAATCAAGAAGACATCTGACCACTGGAAAAGCCTAACTATTCATCTAGATAGTGGTTACATGAGAGCACCCTTTCTAATTCCTTCATTGTGTATTTATGGTTTATACATTTGTCACAATCCAAAGATTTCTAAAAGTCAAATCGAATCCAAATGATGCATTAATCCCTTCAAACTATTGCTAGCCAGTGGTTAATCAGGCTTTGTTTGACTAGCTTCAGTGAAGCGAACATACTACCCTTGGGATGACCTATTCCATGGCCTCTAGGTGTTTTGAGATGACTGACACAACACTTCAAAGCTTGCGCATTGCTCAGGTGGAGCTGTCCAGTGATATCTAGGTAGAAAAGGGCAGTGAGGGAAAAACAGATATTGCTGGGGGCACTGGGTCGGGGTGGAAGATGGAAAAGCAGGCTCTTCAAGTTGAGTGAGCTCAAGCAACTGGATATTAGAAGCCTTGGTTGTGGTTTTAAGAAGTGTCTGATGTGAGTAGAGACTATTTTTCTTTTTTAGGAAATATTGAAACCTTACAAATTCTATAGTAGACCTTAGGAAGTAAAGCAAAAGCAAAACAGTGAGACTGGCCATTCTACTGCATGCTAAGAGGGACCTTTGAATGAGCTGTTTTCTGAACTGACTTGAGTTGATACAGGCCCATTAGGGGAGTTTTCATTTTCTTTGTGCTTAACATGAGATGGCTGTGGTTTCCTCACTAGTGCCTTCCAGAAGAATGTCTGAAGCATTTCCTGAAGTTCTGGGATAACATTTATACTCCCAGACTGTATGAATCACACGGAAGGTCAGAGGAAGGTGGAGGAGTCAAGAAGTCAGAGGCCCAGGTGTGTGTGTATGCCCACGTATGCATGTATTTTTATGCCTCTGTGTGTGTACACGTGCGTGTGTGAGTATTAAGTGGAGGAGCAGAAGGGAGAAGTCAGTTTCTGGTTGTTTTCCTATTCACAATAATCAAAGAGTGATTTGTCTTTTCTAGATAGTGGCTTCTCTTAAGCAGCTGTATGGAGGTGACTGTTCTGATGTAAATCTGGTGTCCACAGTATCAGTATGATTCCAGTTTGGCAGAGACAGAACTTGCTGTGCCTTTCTGCATAGAAACAGAATAATAAATAATGTGTGAAGCCCGTGAAGTGGGATAGAAAAACCTTCCTAGTAAGTGACCTTGGGAGCTGGAGCTTCAAGTTCTCTGAACAGCACCCTCTGAGGAGCTGGTCAGAACTCAAATGACCACACATGATGGCCATCACTCTGTGATCACCAGTTCTTGGTGGAAACATTTTAGGATATTAAAGAAAGACTGTCAGGACAATTCAGAGTTTTCTTTCTAATGAAATTAGAAGAATTGAAAGGATATTTAAATATGAAAAATTTCAAGAAAGCTTAGGAGAACAAGTTATGGAATGGCTGAAGCAATCAGAACTGATGACAGGGGACTAGGCTCTCAGGGCCCACCAGGACTGACCAAACAGGGAGCTTCACCTGTCACACATGGAGGAATAAAGAAGCTTTCATTCTCAATTCTGACATGGTTTCTACAGGACACTGTGTTCTGGAGTTTAATTAAATGGTTACAGACATACTTTGGAACACCGCACCATTAACATTGAATTTCATTTGTCGTAAAGCAAACACAACTTGTTAAATTTTATCTTCTTCAAACTTACACGGAGAGCCCCAAACCCTTTAATTCTTGTTCCACAAATAAATGCTATTATTTAAAATAAGCCATTTGTCTTCCAAGTATACAATTTTCCAAGTATGATTTTTACAAACAATTTTTCCTTCCATCTAACTGATAATAAAGAGCTGGAAAGAATTTGAGAGGTACTTATCCTTAATCAATGTAAACATTCAGTCACTGTTCAATTCATTATACAATATCAAGATTTTTCCAAAGTAAAGGATGGGAAAACTCTAATTCTTTTTGTGGCCCTGAGGTCAATACTTTTCTGTTTGTCCTTTGGAAGTCAAATAAGAGAAACAGAAAAGGAAAACTGTCCTTTTCTCTTTGTTGAGACTGGAATAAATTTACTATGGGAAAGAGGTAAGAACTGGAAATTCTTCAACTTCAATAATTCCTAAAATCTTTACCCATGAATCTTAATTATCCCTGAAATGTTCTAAAAACTCTGTCATATGCATTAATCTAAAGAATTGATAAGCCTTTGGGTTAAAAATTTAAGCCAGTTTTCATTTACTTTTTTGAGGAGAGGTTAGATCCATTCCTTTTAAAACCATAAATTATCTTATAATTATAGATAAATAAAAGGAGAATAGTATCTACTTTGACATGGTTAAAAAGCAGAATTTCAGTTAACTTACATTCAACAGTGAATGAAACTGATTCATACATAGTATTCCAAGCATCAATTCTTTCAAACATTCAACGTCTCCAAACATGGCCACTAGGGGGAGTAGAAGCAAAGAAATCTTCTCAACCACCTGTCTGATTTTATTTGAAACTGATTTTCTCCAAAGTGTATAAGATGGGAATGATTTTGTACCTCAGTTTCAGTGTTAGCAAAGCTCAGAAACAAAATGACTTCTACATACAGCTTTTACAAAAGTGACATTCTAGTGTAGGGCTTTTAAACTCCAACCAAGAACATCAATTCACTTAGTTTTCTACATTATGAAACATCAAAACACTCCCCAGATAAATATTTAAATTTACAAAAAAAAAAAAAAAACCAGTGAAGCATCACAAACTTTTGAACATATATCATTGTATTAAACTGCATAAAATATATTTTTTAATTATAACAACATTTCTAAACAAGTTAAACCAGAATCTTCATAGAAATTCCCTTTAAACCAAGGAATATATGACATTTTATATTACCTGCAACAGCACAGTAGTATGTCATGAAAGATACATAGATGACGTACTGTTCAGAAAAGCATGAAGCTATGAGAGTAAAATTACAAAACTCAGGAAAAGTTGAAAAATGGCTTATGTAATGCAAAACCTTGAAGTTTATCATATACAGGTCCCAATTATTTAGATTTGTATGGAAGAAAGACATAGCTCATAACCTATTTATAATTTATTCCCTCAGTTGGAAAAACCTGTTTTTTTTAACCATTATATATGTTCTTTGTTTAAAGATCAAATGATGCTAACTAAACCAGGTATGGTGGTGCATGCCTGTAATCCAGGCAACTGGGGAGGCTGAGGCAGAAAAATAGCAAGTTCAGTGCCAGCCTCAGTAACTTAGCAATGACCTTTCCCAAAATAAATGAATGAATAAATTAATTAATTAATTAATTAATAAGTGAAAGGGCTGGGGATGTAGCTCAGTGGCCAAAAGAATGCCTGGGTTCAATCTCAGTACTGAAAGGGGTGGGGGGAGATGCTAACTGTAGAGTATGTAAGTGCTATGGAGGCTGGTTTTCCAAAGGCACTGGTTTGCTTAGGCGAATGTTGGTAAATTTAGGTTTTGATCTACATATTTGTGTGTATGTGTATCAACCTCTGTAGGTTTATTACTTACACTAAAATTATATGTTTGTATTTGTTATGGTTTAGATATGAAGTGCCCCCCAAAAGCTCATGTGTGAGAAAATGCAAGAAAGTTTAGAAATGTAATGATTGTATTATTAAAGGTTTAACCTAATCAGTACATTAATCCTCTAATAGGGATTAACTGGGTGCTAACTGTAGACAGGTAGGGTGTGGCTAGAGGAGGTAAGTCATTGGGGGGGTGCATTTGGGGTACATATTGTGTTCTTAGTGAGCAGAGCTCGCTTTCTCTCTGCTTCCTGGAGCCATGTCCTGAGCCTCCTTCCTCCACCACACTCTTCTACCATGATTTCCTACCTCACCTCTGGCCTGGAGCAATGGAATTGACAATCTATTGAATTGACTTCGACCTCTGAAACCATAAAACCCCAAATAAATTTCTCCTTCTCAAAATAATTAACACACTAACAGCATCAAAAAAGCTGACTAAAATAGTATTTGTACATACACACATATGCATAGACCCTTTTTTGATCATTTGAGTAACTAGGGATTTGGAGGCCAATGCTCAATCCAAGCATGTGGAACACCAGGTTACTTGAATTTATTCTGTATATTTATTTGACTTGTCCTAGACTTGGGTGACTAAGAACTAATGTTTTTATGTTTCCATCAAAGAATCAGAAAGTCTAGATTTTGGTTCCAAGTTGAACACTAACTATCTATGTGGTCCTCATCAAATCCTTATTATCTCTACTCTTTATTTATCTTCAAATTGAACTAGAAGATGTTTATGTATGCTTCTATTTCTAAAAGTTTATGGTTTATCAATTTACTTGGACTCTTTCCACCCCTTGAATTCTTGAGCTCAGAAGTATTTGGAATCCAGCACTCTGGAAATCCTTGGAAGAATGTAAGACAAAATAAAAAAACACTAAATAAATTTGCAGGAAGAAGCTTACTCACAGTCACAGTCTTAGCATCCATTTCAGTGAATATGAATTCTCCTCCTTCGAAGTCGTCATTCATATACAGGAGAGCACTAAAGGAGAAAGGGAGAGACATTCATAGGACAATATTCTCAAAATATCATCACTGTGGAACATGAAGACAGGTGATGATTGGGCTTCCTGATTAGTAAGTTGCCTTTGAACTAGACATCTCAATATTTGACCCACCAGACCCTTGAAGGTAAGATCAGATATAATTTGGGTTATACCTCTAAAGGATTTATCAATTCTACTTACATAAAAGTTCTAATCATATTTCAAAGCTCAGATCACATTTCACTTCCTCCAAAGAATATCTAACTAGATTTATTTTAATGGAGCCCTCTGAACCCACCCACATTGCTTCTAACTCTCTTCTTCTCTCACATACTAGTAACTACTTTTTCCTTAATTACCTGGACCCTGGCCTGCAGAGAGGGGGTGCTAAAAATTATTTTAGAATAGGAAAGTGTCGTAATAATTAACACACTATTATACACATGGGGACTAAGACTCCTGATTCTTCTCTTTATAGACAAAGATATCTTTCAACATCATAAAAGAGTATTTTTTTTTCTGAGTTTCTGTTTTCTTGTTTGCAAAATGCAACATAGTTCTTCAAATGTGTGAGTCATTGATAAGTGATATGAGAAGATCCCCAGGTATGCTAGGACACCATGACTTTGTGTTCTCAGACTGAGATGTACATACCCAAAAAGGGTATGCCTCAGTGAAAACACAATGATTTAAAAACAACAACAACACAACACAACATACACACTCCTTGGTAGGAGGAAAATGTGCATGATTTTGAAGATAAAAATGAAGTTGCCACTTCTCAGCTATGGAAGCTGCTTCAGATTACTTGAGAATCTCTGCTTCACAGAGATAAAGATGACAAGCGAAACAGAATAGCTTTCCAGTTCCCATGGATTACTGTTGGGTGGGAGCTTGGTTCTGAAGGAGTCGCGGGCTTACCTATAGTCCCGGAAAGTGTAAGCAGGAGGCTCCTTCCAGCATTCATTGGCTTCTGGATCCAACAGGCAGTTATCAGCATGGATGGGATGACTGAGGTCATTTCTTCTATCCTGTTGACCTGCCAGAAAAAGGAATAATATTGATTAACTGTCTTCTCCCGTTCCTGGTGTCCTTTGTAAATGAGAGGAGAGGAGGCACAGCAGATGAAAGGACAGTGAGCAAGCAGTCAGGAGACTCTGGTCTGGTTTTGACTTGAACTTGATGTGAAACCTTGGGCAAATCACACCTGTCTCTTCAACTATAAGCACACTCTGATAGAAATATACGTGTATAAGCTCCATGCATTTCATGGGTTGTACTTCAAAAAGGATAAGGATGAAATGAAAATGAAAACAAATGATTTTGATTCAGAGGAAACTCCCCCAAGTGTTGCCTACTCCTATGGCATCTTTCCTGTGGCATTCAGGTGGGTGGAAGAGAAGATGCTCAGGAGAAATGATAATAGACATCTCTTCAATAATCTCTTTAACAAACAGCAACCATAATGTCCAGGTCCCTGGTCCCTTAGAAAGAGAAGCCTAGAGAAGAAAAGCATTTTTTCTGTATGATGTCAACAATAAAGAGAAATAGATTTGAAAATATTCAGAGAGAGAGTCTTCAGGAATTTTAGGGGACCAAAAAGGAGCAAAAGAGGGATGTAAAAAATAAGTCCTGAGTTTCCTAAGTTGCTACTGTTCCTCCTTCTTCTCTTCCTCCTTTAGAAATACAGAACTCTTCTAAAATATTAGGCTACATGAAATAGAGCTCTGTTTTACATAGTTTAAATTCCCATTGTATTGTGGGTAGAAAGGAACAAGTTCAGGCTCTGAATTCTCACCAGACAGGGCTGTTCGGCAGACCATGTGTGTATAGGAAAAATAAAGGGTTGAATTCAGCATGAAATAGGACTCTACGATCTTTCGAGCCTTCTCACTGATGTCATAAAACAGACGTGCACTCTTCAGTGGGACTCGGCCCTCATAACCAAACTGAAAAGAAAAGCAAAATAAAAACATTAGAAAGCAGTGGATTGACCAGTAGAATTAAAAAAACAGGAATTTTATTTTTCCTCAGACCTGATCTTAGAGACTCCCTATCTTAGTCTCTTCTCCCTATCCTTTGTGGAATGTTGGGGTAGGGGTTTCACAAGCTGTTAGATCCTTTAGTCACTTTAGTTGCATGTATTCATTTCAGTAATTAAAATATCTATGTCCTTAACTATGCATTTTAAATAGATACTTTAAATCTGAGCTCAGGCTTGCCTAAGGCTGGAAGCCTGCAATAGAAGAGTTTGGCAGCAGAAACTACTAAATGTCTGCAAAAAAACTTTTGCTTCTTTTTGAGATATGTTCCTTACACATGGCTCCAGCAAGGAAGCACATTCACCCATTCAGGGCCATACATGTGTATGAGACCATGTGAGTAAGTCTTGGACAGGGCAATGTGAGTGTAGGAATGTACACCCCATTAAAATTTCAACCATTATCCTTGCATTTTCTTCTCCCATCTGCTATGTAGATGGACACACCCAAAATAACTATGAAAACCACTTGAAGATGGCAAAGCTCTTCAGTTTGGCCCTTGAATGATTGTGAGGACTAGTGTTTCCTTTCCTTAACTCCACATCTCTCCCAGATGATTTCATTTTATGCAAGCAAGAAATAAACTTGTTTTGAATAAGAAGAAAGAGAGAGAGAGAGACAGAGAGAGAGAGAGAGAGAGAGAGAGAGAGAGAGAGAGAGAGAGC
>NW_025999969.1:5997592-5999891 GCF_001458135.2 Marmota marmota marmota
GAGAGAGAGAGAGAGAGAGAGAGAGAGAGAGAGAGAGAGAGAGAGAGAGAGAGAGAGAGCAGTAGGTCAATGGGAGGGCTTTGAAGACAATACAGGGTGGCTATATCTACACTAATTAATGGGGATACTGATGGGATTAGGGTTAGGATAAAGAGCTGCTGAAATAAGCTCTTACTAATTATAAAGGGAAAATTAAAAGCTAATTGTTTCCTTCCCTCTTCTCTCATAATACATTCTTAATTCCTCTCTAATAACACTTCTTGCTGTAAAGAATAATTACTTGTTTGGGTATGTTTTTATAACCAGATCATGAGCTCTTTGAGGACAGGGGTTTTGTGGGGTTTTTTTTGTCAGGTACAAATTTAATGTAAATGTGAAGTTTAATAAATTAATGACGGAATGAAGGATTGATTAAAAACAATAAAGGTGTCTGGGCACGTGTAACTCAGAGGCAGAGCATGTATTTAGTATGCACCAGACCCTGGTTCAATCCTCATCACCCCAAAACAAATATAACAAAGTTTCTGCTTCATATTTGCTCCTGATTGATGTATATTCTAAACTCTTCTCTTTCCTGTGTCTGTCATTCACTAAAGCCTCTGGGTTGACACTTAGGAACCCAAACCCAAACACAGTGAGACTTTACTTTGAGCGCTTTCAGGACAGTTGCACCTTCAAACTTTTCATTGGGCGTATGGGGTGAAGTTTTTCCTCTGTAGCCATCACCAACAAGCATGATTCCCTGGAAGCAAAAGGCAAGAAGATGTTTCATAAGTGACAATGATGAATTCATCCGGTCTTTCTTTTTGCTTTGGCTGCCAGAAAGATGATAATCAAGGTGAATACTCAGAACCATCCCCATTTTATTCCAGGATACAGGCATAATTAATTTTTTCTAATCAAAAGAAATACCTGTATTTTGTCTTCTCACTACATTTCATTATACAATATTTTTCCTTTTTAGTAGAAATATATAGAAATAATAATATAAATAGAATACAATAATCCATATTTCAGTTGATTATTGATTAAAATAAAGGGAGAATGCAATAATCCATATTTCAGTTGATTATTGATTAAAATAAAGGGATTTCCCCCAGGGACTTTATATGCTAGGCAGGGAACATGCTGGATGGGCATTGTCCTGGGAATTAAGCCACTGGGATATTACCATCTGCAAAAGTAAAAATCATCAGAAGCCAAAGCTAAGAAAATCTCTCTGCAATCAGTGTCCTTCTCCTAAACAAAGTCAAAAGTCAGGCCTAAAAGTGGGACCGGACCACGGCTCCTCCAGGCTCATGACAGGCCCCTGCCCCACTCCATGCTCACACTGGCCACGCTGTGGAGCTCCCGGCACTGCTCCTCTGATAGGACATTATCCAGGAGAACCCGCTGGGTCCCGTTCAGCTGCTCTGAGTTGTAGACGAAAGTGATGTTCTCATAGAGCAGAGGGCCACCTGAAGGCACAGAGCACATTATCTTATTATCTCTCCTCAAGGAGGGAACACAGAGCACACAACAGCTTTGAGTGGACACTTTGGGACAGACAGATTACTCAGGAAGATGGAGACACAATGACTAATAACATCGTAGGAAACTCAAGAAACACAATATGAATTCAGGGAAAAGTCAGATATTTGACTGCTATATTTTCCTATAGTGTCATAATAATATATTGCATTAATATGGTATTTTGGGATAGAAAAATTACATTTGATTCCCCCATGGTCCTGAAAAGTAGATCAGGCAACTCCTAGAATTCTCCTCTGGGAAGACTCATCCTTCTCCACAGCCCCTCATTTATACCTCTGTCATATTACAGGAAATGAATTGGTCACATGTCGGTGTTGCCCAGCTATGACATGCACCACTCAGTTCACTGGCATCACAGCAATGCCTCTGCCAGGTGACCCTGGTGTCACACCAATCTTCCGCTCCTTCCCCAGCCTCTCCCATCCCCCTGCTTAACTGGTTCCAGGAGGTCTTGTATTTGTAGTAGTTGTTTTTTCTGCTTTCTGGGTAAAGTCTTGACATTGCTTTTTCTGCACAGGAGGGTTTCCTGTAGGCTGCTCTCTCCCTAGAGAAAGCCTACAACTTTAGAGAAATTAGCTCTCTAGAGCCTCTTCGGAGTGAGATTCTTTGGGGTCACATTTTAGATTGCAAAATTATAAAATCTAGACCTAACAAGGTCCTTTCCTTATAGAGTAGGAGTCATTAATGGTGAAGAAATCTTCAGATGCAGCAGAGTGCAGACATTTTGTACCAGAAACTGAACAGAAAACATTGAGATATATATATA
>NW_025999969.1:5999912-6041130 GCF_001458135.2 Marmota marmota marmota
TATATATATATATATATATACATATATCTCCTTAAAACACTCCTGATAAGTATAAGGACCTGACAAGCTGATAAATACCTGAGTAAGGGCAGTTCATTCTGGAGGATGTGAGGGTGTGGAGGTACATCTCCCCTGTCCTCCCCGAGTCTAGCAAAATAATTCCTCCCTCCTTTGTCTCTCCCTCCTCCCTTCCTCTCTTCACTCCCTCTCTCCCTTCTTTCCCTCCCATGGCAGAGAGATTCTCAGGTAGCCCTTAATGATCACTGCCTCCTGCCTTTCAGACCCTGGTGTAATTTTTTCCCACAAGTGTGGGTGGGTCTGACACCTGCTTCTCTAACCAGCCCCACGACCACATGGGGCTAAATCACACGTGCGGAGATATCAAAATTGGTGTGTGTTTCATTTCTATAAAACAGATTACTCAACCTGGGGAGTAGCACTACTTTTTTATTAGTCTAGTTAGAAAAAAATGGGGGGCTTTATCACAGAACATGATTAATAGAGCATTAAAAGAATGAGATAGTGTTTCTCAATCTTGAGTAATGTATGGTTATCTGTTACAGCCAGTGGTCCCTAAGGAGCTCCAGTGTGAACAAATTATTTTACTGTGGTTTTTTTCTACCATCTTTGTAATTATAAAACTATGTATACTGTATTTATTTTTATTATTTCATACAAGTATAATACCAAAAATTACTTACAAGATTAAATAAAAGCAAGATCATAAAGCCATCTAAATTCAAATTAACAACCCTAATAAAATGGTCAATGTTATTTCACTGAAGATAAAACAACAGATTTCACATGCATATTCTTCTAAATATTCTGGACCAGGCTCTTCTGAACCAGCATTTCTTACAACACTGTGGTGTATAATGGCATGTTCTTTCCACCACAACTTTTCTCTATAGAATCTACTTTAAAATCTTATAGTATGTGATGAATTTTGGCCTTCATCTGGCCTTAATATATTATTTAGAAGCTTATCCCCTTCATTTATTCTTAGTCCTCAATCACTGATGTATGAACAACTGGGCCAACATGACCTTAACTGAGAAGGGAAACCTCAGGCAACACCTAGCTACAAGGTGGTCATCAGATGACCTACTCATTTCATCCCTTAATTTTTAAAATTGTCACCAAAATTTATAAATATAGAATTTCTTGGATTCTAAAAACATATTCACCAGCCCCCAGTTTCAGTATCACACATTTTGGATGAACAGAAAAATATGTTTTTCTACAATATTTTTGTGCTGACAAGTTTTTGGCCAAGTATTGTGTTAAGTAAAATTGAAAAGGATTTCCTGGAACTTTTACTGTGTGAATAAGTCCTATGGATCTCCTAAGTAGTGATGTGATATGCAGAAGATTTTAGCCTTAATGAACATAATTCCTCCCTCCTTTGCCTGTCCCTTCTCCCTTCCTCTCTTCATTCCCTCTCTCCCTTCTTTCCCTCCCATGGCAGAGAGATTCTCAGATAGCCATTAATGATCACTGCCTCCTGCCTTTCAGACCCTGGTGTAATTTATTTCCCACAAGTGTGGGTGGGCCTGGCACCTGCTTCTCCAACCAGGAGAATATGACCAAGGTGATGGAATGTCACATCTTCCTTACATTATATAAGACTGCAACTTGGATCTTCAGCAGACTCAGTCCATTGCCTTCCCATGCTTTGATGTGATGCAGCAGGTGGCTGCTTTGGAGCTCACGTGGCAAGGAACTGAGGACCTCCTTCAGCTGGCATCCAATAGGAACTGAAGAACTACAGGCAACAACCTGCTAGGAACCGAATTCTGCCATCTGATTTGGAAGAAGATACTTCCCAGTCAAGTCTGGGAAGAAATCCTAGCCTTGACCACCAATATGTGACAGACTGAAGTTGATTCAGCCACACTGACCCCACACCCCTGACCCATAGCAACTGTGAGATAACAGAGCTGCTGTTAACTGCTCTATTTGGGCCTTTTTTTTTTTTTAATAGCAACAAAACAAAACAAAGCATTAGCCTCCCAAAGACCCTCTTAACACAGAATACAATTTTGGTATGCTGCTCTAATCCATGTAGCTGGATTATTTGGAAAAGTGAACTGTTTGTTCACTCTAATGCAGAAATATGAAATGAAGGGCCTGGGGTTGTAGCTCAGTGGCAGAGCACTTGCCTAGCATGTGTGAGGCACTGGGTTTGATCCTCAGAATCACTTAAAAATAAATAAAATAAAATTATTGTGTCCATCTTCAACTAAAAACAGAATTTAAAAAGAAATATGAAATGAAATGTTCCTTCAACAAGAAAGAGAAGGTATCTGTAGATTAACTGCAAAGACCTTGCTACTATAAAATTCAAATAGAAATGGAAAAAATGGAAGACACATGGGAAATTTAATGAAGTAGGTTAGATTATATTTTGTCAAGTTTTGAGCTTTTATTTCTTTGAACACTATTAGCATATTTTTGAAGTATGATTTTTTTAAAGTTACTGAACTAAAATATTTGGAAAAAATGCCTATCATTCAAGCTCTGTATTTGTTGTTATCATCATCATCATCATCATCATCACCACGATTGATCTAGTTAACTGTGCCTGGAATATTTTGTAAAGTTCATACTGGGGCATCTTAATAAAGATTATGACATGATGGGGACTATTTCAAAGGAATGCTAGAGAGATATTAACATCCCCCAATTGGATGATAAGTAACACACACAGATTGTGTAAACAATAAGTGCAACATTGAGTCTTAAATATCTAGATCCTAAAAGATTCAGGGAGAATTTGTAATACAAACCTGCCTTTAATGTAGCTAATAAAGCTATCATGAAGCATAGAGTTTTATACAGAAATTTCCCACATATACACTTCATAAAACACTAGTTTCCCACTCACTAGCTAAAAGAAAAAAAACCAAATCTTGCCGTTCATAAGGCAGGTTAACCAGCCTGCAGATGACTAGTAGCACACCAGACAGAGGATAACATTAAAATTAAAATTAAAACATCGTCCAATAGGTTGTGGTTCCTGTGGCCTGACTTGATGGTTTCAGCCAGCTCCTAACCACAGCTCCAGGATATTTAGTTAAATAACTTAATTCTTCTCTCATTCATAAAGTATGTGCCTGGCTCTGATTCTCTGCTTGCAACAAAGAGATTATCTAGGAAAGTACTCCTTTGTGTTCACTCTGTGGCTCACAGTAAGAAAAATCATTTTCCATAAATATCACAATGTCACACAAGGTATTGATGGGGTACATAAGTTAATGAGCCCTTATATGAGTACAGCCCTTTACAGTTTACAAAAGACTTTCACACCTCAAAAATGATACCACACTTCCTTCACGGATCAGGATAAAGGGGCTCAGGAGTTTGACTCTAGTTTTCCATTAGCACACAGCACATTAGAATAAGATATCAGCAAAAACTAAGCCTTCTGATTCCAAGTTCAAAGTCATTTCATTTCTACCATATTCCCAATGACTATTGCAAAGCTGGTGGTTATAAGCAGAATGAACAAGGGGAAAAACGTCCTTAGTAAGTTACCTTGCATGTTCTATGGACAGAATGTGGCCCCTGGTGATTCCCATTTAATGCTTAGGAGACGTCCACTAGGAATACAACTAGATACAAGTGAGAAGCCCGAGGAAATAATGATATCTTTGTGGAAGATGAGAAAAGTTGAAATATAATTTGTGGCACTTGCATATTTTCTTGCCTCCTTAACATCTTCTTCCAGCCTAAGTGTTTTCTGTTTTTTAGCTAGAACAACTCATAGATCTCAGGGAATCTCTCACATTTACCAGCTTAATATGAAGAACTTTATGAAGGAGACAAATGAAAAGTGAGGTACAGAGGTGAAGAGAACCAGGGAGTGGGAGGGAGAAAACAGAGCTTCCTTGCCCTCTTGGGGGAATTGCCTCCCAGCATCTCCACCCGTTCATTACCAGGAAGCACATTTGCCTCTGTCTTCCACTGCTCTTAATGTACATCATATTTAGATGCTTGATCACTGAACAGAAGTTGCAGTATAATAAGAAATGTATGTGTTCTTATTGTCCGTAGTTCCTAGTTCACAACTTCTAACACCCATTTGATTTACTAATGATAGAAGAGTCTTTGTTACTTGTAAGCTTTTCTGCAGGGGAGAAGGATGAGCATTGAACCCAAGGATGCTTAACTATTGAGCACCATCCCCAGTCCTTTTTGGTGTTAATTTTGAGACAGGGTTTAAGTCTCTTAGGGCTTCACTAAGTTGCTGAGGCTGGCCTCTAACGTGTGATCTCCTGCTTAACCTTCCAAGTCACTGGGATTACAGTTGTGCACCATCAAGCCTGGCTGTAATAAAGCCTTTTTTGACTACACCTGAGTCTATGCTTATGAAGTCACTTCAGGTGTAGTCCCTGGATGGACTAAAGATGGGACTAGTCATCAGAAAGACCAAGTGATGAGGAGGGTAGAACTTGCAGTCTCAATGTGGACCTCTGGGAAGGGAGCTGAAGGGCTGGAAATTCAGCTCCCTAAAAGTTCTCTTACAACAAGGGGTAATGAGCTTCTTGGTAATGAACGTGTGGAGATGCTGGGAGGCAATTCCCCCAAGAGGGCAAGGAAGCTCTGTATTTTTCCACTCCCTAGTTTTAATCACTTCTGCATCTCACTGTTCATTCGTCTCCTTTATAAAGTTCTTCATATTAAACTGGTAAATGTGAGGGATTCCCTGAGATCCATGAATTGTTCTAGCTAATTAATCAACCTCAAAGAGGGGGTCATAAGCCACATATGTAGCTGGTCAGTAGGAAACTCAGAAGTATAAGTGACAACCGGCTATTACCATTGGTGTTTGAAGTGGGGCAATCTTGTGGGGCTAAGCCCTCAACCTGTGGGACCTGACACTCTCCAGGTGGAGAACATCAGAATTGAATTGAATTTGAGAACATCAAGTTGGTATGTATCCCTTAGAGAACTGCTTGGGGTGCAGGGAGAAAATCCCACGTATCTGGTCACAAACATGTTTGTATTGGGTATGAGAACAGAGTAGGAATTTTATTTTTTTTTCCTTTCAGACCTGTAGGTTCTCAAAGAATATCCTAAGATCCATTCTCCAATTCAACCAAAAACAAATAAAAAACAAACGAAACAAAACAAACAAACAAAAAGAGATGGTAGACTTTGGTAACCCAATCAATCAATCATCACATGTAGTCAGTCCTATGTTCCACTTTTCCCATTAAGCTTCCTAGTCAGTAGTTACGTTACTGAACATCAGATTCCCTCCTGGTAGCAAAGTTTTTTTTTGGTCTTGTTTTGTTTTTAAAAAAAAGCTTTGAACTTTGGCAACTGCTCTTGAGTTTCCTAAACATTTACAGCAAAGTGCGGGCCTATTGGCATGTACTTCCTAGGTGATTTCTCAGCTTAAAAGGCAACATGAACTCTGACTGACCGTGAAGCTTTCTGGCAATTGTAAAACAGCTTGGGGTTTGTGGCTACAAACTGAGGTCTAGGTCACAGATGAGCATATTATCCTGTTTACTGCTTCAAACTGACTTGGAAGCTAAGGAAGAAAAGGACTAGGAATTGTAAGAGTATAGAGAGCTAGACATTTTTAAATCAGCTAGAGGAATGTGCTGAAAAGCTCTCGTGGGGAAAGAAATACAGTTCTCAATGCAGGTTTTTGAAAGCCTCTTCTTATCTTCAACTGTAGTTGGCCCTCCATATGTATGGTCCTGCAGCTATGGATTCACCACCTTAGATTGAAAATAGTTGGAAAAAAAGACTGTACTGGATATGTACAGCTTTTATTCTGTCATAACACAGTATGACACCAATTTACATAGCATTTACTTGTATTAGGTATGGCAAGCAATTTACACATATAATTTAAAGTATAAAGGAAGCTGAACATAGGTTATATTCAAATAGTAAGACATTATATAAAAGGGATTGAGAATAATTGGATTCTGGTGTCCTTGGTGGTGGGGGAGGAGTCCTAAAACCAATTCCAGGTGGTCACCCAGGGATAACTGTATTTAATCAAAAGTTATGCTTTTCCATAGTGGGGGGTGGGGTAGGGAAGAATGAAAGCACTTTGGATTGTGCAGAGGGGAGTGAGGGGAGAGATGGGGTGGTGGGGATGGTAGAATGAAACAGACATTATTACCCTATATACATGTATGATTACACTACTGGTGTGACTCAGCATCGTGTACAGCCAGAGGAATGAGAAGTTACGCTCCATTTGTGTAAATGTGTCAAAATGCATTCTACTGTCATGTATAACTAATTAGAACAAATTTTTTAAAAATCAAAGGGAGATCATGGGAAGAGAAGAATGAGAATGGGGGAAGGGAGAAGGAGAAGAAAAGGGGAAGTGCTTGGGAATAATACTGGCCAAATCATATTGTTACAGTGTGTGCATGTATAAATAGATAACAATAAATCCTACCATTATGTACAACCATAATGCACCAATAAAAATATGTGAAAACAAAAACAAAAAAACAAAAAAAAGGTTATGCTTTGGAATACACATTGCTATGTTGCATGCAGAAAGTTAAGAAGAAAAACTGGGAATTGGATTCCAAAGTCTGGGTTCAGATGCCTGCCCAACATGTTATGAGCTGTGAGACTTTGGAGAAGTTACCAAACCCCTTCACATGAGAGACTGCTACTATTAAAATGAATTGTGTGTAAATTTGCTTGAAATATTATAAAACACAGAAATGAAAAATTGATAAGAATGAGTACTTCTATTAGTACTATATTACTCATAGTTTTTTATTATTATAACAATATTTGGCTCTATTTAAAAACTACTTTTGGCAACTCTCTAGTTGTGATTCCACTAATTTTAATCTTACATGACTAGACATATAATATTCTACTCTCCCATCTCTGTACCTTTGCTCTATTTGTTTTGTAGACTAGAATGGCTCTCTCCACACCCTGTCAATTCAATCTGAAGTCTGTTTTTGAGCTGGGGATGTACAGCTCAAGGTAGAGTGCTTGCCTAGCAGGCCAAAGGCTCTGGGTTGGATTCCCAGCCTGGCAAGAAATTTAAAAAATAAATAAACTGTACTTTCTCTCAAAGCACTTCTCAGCTCTGTCTTCAAGTTTTTTAGATGAACTAACTATATCCCATATGACCTTTCCCACATTATCTAGCATTCATTAGCTGACTATATATGACAGAGCTAAGTTCTGTGGCCTCACTAAGCCTCAGGTATTCAACTCAGGAAGGAGATGAACACACTGTCCCTGCCTAACTCACAGGATTATTGTAGGGGGAAAAAAACAATGGGCAAGTGAATTTGAAGCACATTTTTAATAATATACAAATCTGAGTCATTCTTGTTTTTAAGCATTGCTTTCAGGCTTTTATGAACTCTAGTAATTTAGTCCTAAACTTAATTTTCCAGAGAAAGTGGATTCTGCATTAATCTAGATAAGAATGGTTCACACATTACCCTCTTCCTCCCCTCCTTTAAAAGTGAAAGCCAATGGGAACTTACCTTCTCTTAGATCTCGATCTATCTTGGGCGATGACTTTTTCCCCATTGATAATCCATGAACTTCTGCCCCCTCTACATTCACTCCTGAAGGGACCCTGTCCATTCAAAAAAAGTTGCAATGAAATTTTCCACCGAGTAAAGATGTTCAAAAGAAAAGATAGTATACTGAAGAATTCTATGGTTCTTATTACATATTTCTGTTTTACATAAGTCCACTTGTCTTTTAAAATCAAACTTTACATGTCCCTGCCTCTATGAGGTTCTTCTCTATTTCTTCAATGAATATGTTCCACTTCACTCCTGTGAATCTTTTTTGCAAGCTTCATTACAATTAAATGTATCTATAACTTAACCTCCTTCAGATGACAGCATAGTTCCAATGGAGCAAGAAAAAGTTATCATATGAATCTTTTTAATGCTCAGAATATTGTGCCTTGAACATGGACTGCATCACTGAATGATTGAATTGGAATAAATTATATTCTAATGTTCTAGTTCTGTATTATTCTGAGAAAGAAGACTTATGTTTGTGTCATACTTTGCAAACACACAAATGAGAGTTAGCTGCCTTTATAACACATAGGAACTGGAGAAATCCAAATTGCACATAATATTCTTAGATTTCTTGCAATAATCTTACACCAATTAAGAGCTGAGTCCTTAAAATCAAGTGAAAGACCTCAAGATTCTGAGTAAGACCTGGGTCTGCCAATCCCTTGAAACTCTAAGTTTAATGTGCCTTCCCTTCACATAGCCTGTTCCCCAGTTTGAAAGTGAACAGATTGGACCATGTAATCTCAAATGGGTAACTTAAAATACATCAAGAATTTAAGTTATTCAAACATGCAATAAGAAAATTTCATTTTCTTTTCTATTAATAAATAAAAAATATCATTAACTTTTACCTGATTTGGAATCACAGAATGTCAGCACTCAAATTGCTGGATTCAATTTTTTTTATTTTTTTTTAAGGAAAAGTCATGAGACCCAGTGAGAAAGATATTTACTTACAGTCATACATACAAAGGTATGACCTTCCATACTGGAAAAGCTGGAACCAGGATACAGAGCTCTTAATTTGTAGCTTTTAAAACTCTTAATTATCTTTTTAATAAGTGCTAAGTTCCTTATATTATATTTTGACTATAAGTGTTCCTTCTCATTAAAAAGAAATAGTTCATACTTTGAATGAAAGACTTACCTATTCTCATCCTGTCGTCCTCCATAACTGATCCAATAATTCTGTTTTAAATTAAGCAAAAAACTGTATTTGTTACTAAAATATCATTTGAAAAATAAAATTTAAAACATATTTAAAATATTCAAAAGACCTAAATTATCAAGAAACTTATACTTTACATAAAATACAACTTATTTTTATTTAAAAAATTAATAAAAAGGCAGGCTAATGTTGATGAAATTTTGGTAAAATGAAACCCAAATGGATTTAAAAATAGTATGGAATTAGCTCATTTTCTGTCCCAGAAAATGACTTTGAATTTGGTGTCAGAAAGAAGTTTGCAATATTGTTCAGTCTAACTATTCTATATTGTAAGAATAAAACAAATAGATGAAAGAAGTCAAACTTGACAAAATATCTGTGCAAGACTATAAAGGGAGTAAATGCAGTTTTCTGGTGTCTCTTGAGCTAACACAAATTTGAAAAATAATAAATGGGAATGAATGTATTTGAAGCATTACAATAAAAATATTACCTTAAATTAACCTAACTTTAAAAGCATACCAATAAAAATATTTCAAACCAATAAAAACTAAAAAAATGCTGCAAATAAAATATACTACAAATAATAATTGATAGGCATATAATTTCATAAGCATATATAAAGAATATATTAGTGACCAATAGTGAACAAAGTCCATGTCCAGGTAATTCAAAGGCAAGTAATAATACTGAAAAGGGTTATTCTTGCTGTTCATTGAAAATATACAAGTTAAAATGACAATGATGTACTATTTTCTACATAATACATGAATAATACAGGTGATTTCAAAATATTATTTCTTGGTACTGAGAAGTTTATAGTAAACCAATACTTTAACTGGGAGCAGTAAAGGTATCAGAAAATTCTTTTAGAAAAGTAATTTCATTTTGAGCACTTTACAACCTCATGGTTTGATGGCAAAGTAATTGTGCTCCTAGAAATCTATTCTATGGTTATAGTTTAATAGAGACACAAATGCTTAACATTAAGTATGTGAGAAACAATTCAAATATCCAGAAGCATGACAAGGGTTTATTACTTATTTTCCACCAGTTATATATATAACTTTAAAAGCTATAGAAATTGCTTATGATATTTTCTCAAATAGAAATCAGAACACAGACTATCTACACCATAGCTTTAGCTCTGCAAATGGTGTGTATTTGCATGAACAATTTAGAAGATAGCTTGGGAAATGAAGAAAGATAGCATAAAGAGTTGGCCCAATGCTGTTGTTTCTGAAGCCTTTTTAATGTTTACATTAAACTCAGGGATACTCAACCACTAAACCACATCCCCAGACCTGTTTCGTATTTTAGTTAGAGACAGGGTCTCTCTGAGTTGCTTAGCGCCTTGCTAAATTGCTAAGACTGGATTTGAACTACTGATCCTCCTGCCTCCGCCTCCTTAGCAGCTGGAATTATAGGAATGTGCCACTGTGCCTGGCTGCATTGAAATTTTTCAAAAAAAATAAATCAATCCTGAGGCAAATGAATCATGTACAAAATACTTCTTTCCAATATTTGCTTTTGACTTTGGTCCTGGGTGCTATGGAAATAGGTCAGTCTTTTAAAGTTCATCACATATACTGAGTATAGATTCCACTCCTACCCCAATATTAACTCAAGGAGGGCACTATTAGATCCTCATCAAGTGAGGATGGGGAACAAAAAATACTAAATTCTTATTATTTGTGAATAAGAATTCCACCGACAAGTTCTTTAATAGACATTTCCTTTTTTCACTTTGCCCTTACTGGTTCAGTGTATGAAAATCCCAGTCCCTCTGCAGCTGATTTTATCAGTTCAGATTCAAGTTTATGTCGTTTCACAAACATAATTAAGTCCTAGAGGGAAAAAAAAGAAAGAAAATTTATATTTAAATAACAGCTAAGAGCTATGATAAATGTTTGAGTGAATACTTTTCGTTACGCAATGACAAATGAACTAACAGAAATATTCAGAGTCTGGGGGGGAAGGGGGAAGTCCCCATGCCAACAGTTTTTCAAGTTAGCATGTATGAGAAAAATGTGCTTCTGGCATGAATGAAGCCTGAAAGAATTAAGTTCTAGGACCTTTCCTAAATCGTTCAGTATCTTTAAGAGCAGTGGTACATTTATCAACTCTCCCCAGAGCACATGGCAGAATAAAGAGCTTTTTCTCAGATCATTGGTCTCACCTCTCTAGCCTCAATGGATTCTGGGTCAATGCTGTCATCTAATAGACTCTCATAGTAATCCACATTGTCTTGGACATCCTCATCATCTGGGTGGAATAGGAGGTAGGCCTTGGCACACTCCAAGGCCTTCACATACTCACCAACTGAAAGGTCAAGGACATGTAGCATTAGAGTTAGCCTAAGTCTTCCCAGAGGATTTAAAAAGAAACTTCAACTTTCCAATCAAAGTCAACATCAATCATCAATAAGAGAGAAGACAAATTGAGCAGAGTAGGCAGAAATACAGATAAAGGAAAGACATGGATTCACATACTCAAAAGGGATTATGTTTAGTCTGATTGGGTGCTAGACATTTTGCATAGATTATCAAAAGTTTCTACACAAAGTTGCTCATTAATAACTTATTTAATACAAACAGCAGAATTGGAGAAATTAATTCTTATTTCTGTACTGAGTTTGGGTTAAGTATGATCTTCTACCACAGTGATGTACTATTTTATTCATAATGTATGAGAAATATAAGTAATTTCAAAATGCTGTAACATTTGGGGTAAAGTGCTGCTTCCACAGAAAGACTCACAGAACCCCAGATGTTCTGGAGGACTTCTCTCCAACCCCTCACCACATAACATCAGCTTCAACAGTGGCCAAGTATGAAAAGCAACAATTAAGAATGTTTCAACTACAAACTCTTCATTATAGAAACATTTACCTATTATAGAAGAAATATTTAGAAATATTTAACCATCACAAACAAAATTTTGAAATGCTGTACATCATGTTTTTAGGTCACAACACTTCAATATCTTTTAAAAGAAATCATATACACACATATTTTCAGAGATTGCTTTGATTTTTTAGTAAGAATGATAACATTAAGCAATTCTCTCAACTCCTTTGCAGTCACTGCTAATGACTTGAGCACATGATTTATTATCTGCCATCAGTGCCAGGACAATGAGTAATGTTTTGCTTTTGGAAAGTGAGAGGCTTTGCCAAAGTAGCTTAAAAATGTTGATTTTCCAAAGTAGCGTTAAAATATTGGCTTGAGTCTTTTTCTTCTTATTTTAGAAGGGAAATACTTTCTTTACTAGTGACTTCTCTAAAAGGCACAAATACTGGTGACAGTGAGAAGAGCAACTAGGAATTATGACATGTCACTAAGAGAAGTGACTTCAAGACAATCACTTCCCTACAAAATGAAGATGCTAGACAATGTGGCACCAAAGACCAATTTCAGCAATCTCAATTCTATTAACTGCTCTAAAGCACAATAAAGGATGCTCAATATCTCTTTCTCAATAAAATAAAGGGAAAGTAAAACTATATTGAGATTTCATTTTTCACTTA
Source organism: Marmota marmota marmota (assembly GCF_001458135.2). Lineage (NCBI taxonomy): Eukaryota > Metazoa > Chordata > Mammalia > Rodentia > Sciuridae > Marmota > Marmota marmota. The sequence goes on from NW_025999969.1 coordinate 6,012,163, forward strand.
ATGGCCTGGGGAACATCTAAAAATTGATAATATATTCTGATGATGAGCAATGGAAAATGCACTCCATCTGGAGGAAAATTTGGCAACATCTGTCATAACTACAACCAATAAATCATTTAACCCATCAATTGAATTTCCAGACATGATCTTACAGATAGATACCTGTGGTCAGATGTGCAATGACATACATAAAATGCTCTTCACTTGAAAGTACATGCATTAGCAACAGATCACTACCAACACAAATGCCCATTAATAAGCTGACACTAAAATAAATTAGTTCAATGACATGTAGATATGAATAAAAATGTATGAGAAAGATCTCCACATACTGATACATTTATGCTAAACCCTAAAAACTTGCAAATATTTAGCCGTTTGGCTAACAAAATGGTGATTTCATAGTCTAACCTGCTAAAAAAATCTGACATGCATTAAGTGAAGAAACAGTGGGGGAATAGTATAAATAATATGTTGTCTTCTGTGTAAAAGTAAGAAGAAGGAGAAACATTTTCTGTGAGTGTACATTAATTTTTACATACAAAATTTGGAAGTATAGATAAGAAACAAGGTTGATGGTCATGAAACTGGGTGGTGGAGACATGGAGGAGAAGGAGGATTTATAATATTTGGGTCTGCAAGTTATGGGAATGTATTACTATTAAAATTAAGCTCCAAGAATTAAGTTTAAAAATCATATAGTGTCAGCCTAGGTATAATTTTCAGGAAATTATCACAGTATTAGATTCTGTACTGTGCCTATTTTATGGTGTCACCTTCTGCTCTTCTTGTCCCAAGCAGTGATATGAGATGAGGGAAAATTGTATAAATTCCATACTTTGGTGATAAAGAAAGCAGAGGATTAAACCATGAAAATGTAGTGTCTGCAATGATGAAAAGCGACCCCCCAAAGTCCTCACAGATAATCCATGCTTTACCTCGGTAGTAGGCAAACTGTAGGTAGTCATAATGCAGAGGAAGGAAGTTCTCAATGGGCGAGAGGCGGCCAGGGCGGGTGGCAAGCTCCCTCACACACTCATGCTGGCAAACCAGCACCTGCATGTAGTGATCTGGAAGACAAGAACCAAAGGTATGTCCTGTTGTCTGCTGATAGCCAGGTGTTGTTACAGCTGCAGTTCCACGGGGGCATTCCTTACCTCCCACACTGCCAGAGAAAAGTGCCTATCATCAGCACTTTGTGATGGTTGAAGCTTCTCACCAAGACAGTGACTTGCCCTGGTCTCTTCACCATTACTCAACAGTGGTAGGTTCCAAACCCTCTGGCTCATGGCCTTTTTGTATGTTGTACCCTTCCTTTCCCATGTATCCCTTTCTTTATCCCCTTTGAATGTGACAGCCATTTCACCCCATCCACATCCAGCTGCATGTAGACTTTATTATTTAACAACTCTGACACTTCTCTTTGGATGTCCTAAGCATCCTGGAATGAGGGTTGTAAGTTCAAATTCTAGTGATATGAAGGAACTGTTCAGAGAATGAGGCCACTGTGTCGATTTAGAGTTTAAGCAGAGAAATGAAACAAAAAAGCCCCCCTTCCCTGAGCAGAGTAGGCAGAAATACAGATAAAGGAAATGTTTTCAAGCCAAATTTGCCTAAGGAGGAAATAAAAAATAAAATAAATAATAAAAATATTATTTATTATTCTTGACATCTATTGATGAAGACTCTATCCAGTTATAAATTAGCCCATCACCTGGACATTGTATATTCTTTACCAGGAACTGGTTAAGTAGGGGAAAGGTTGAAAGCTAAAGAATTCAGGTAAACATTTTTCCTCTTTCTCCTTCCTCCCTCTTCTATGGCTCGAATTCTTCCCTCTTGCCCAGAATTTGATTTTGACAATGAAGACAGAGGCAGTCTTTTCCAGAAAGAATAGTCCGTTCATGTTGGGCTGAGCAGGTTGCCTTGAGGAGGATGATAGAATCTATTTGACTATGGTTGTCCAACTTAATTTACCCAAACTGCCTTCTTTCAACAGGTTTTCTGTTTAGTCAGAGCTCAGCTTAGCTGGATGATCTTGCAGAGGGATCTCAGAACACAATAGGAAGGAAACATGCATTTTCTGGTATGGGGGAAACGGTGCCAGGTTCACACGAGCTGGCTAACTCACTCCTAGGGGCACAGTTAGAATCCCTGAAGTCTACTGGCCCCAGCTGGGCCATGTGAGAGGAAGAGTGAGTTCCATTTATTTGATTAGCTAGTTAGAAATAAACAGCTAGCTATTTTATTTCTCAAAGGAACAACAACAAATAACCTTCAGCTGTCTTCTACTTAACCGCTTACATTCCTCTTTACCTTCTAATATACATTTTCCCTATTCCAAATGACAAGCAAAATAAAACGATGGAAAACACATGCACCATGAAATGATTTTCTGAATTAAAATATTTTTCAAAGCTGGATATAAACAGCAACAAAAGGGACAAAATGATATCCTTCAGGGTTATTCATCAATAACTGCATTCAGCAGCCATTTGTATTTTTCTCCAACTTTTAATGTCTCTTCTAACTCTAAAATACAAACATTATGGCTTTCTAATATAGTCTGTATTTTAAATGCTAGTTTTACTCCTAATTTAGGACACTTTTGAACCAGACAACAATTTACATAGTGAGAGTTGTCATATTTCTTTTTATGAGTTGTATTCCTTGCCTGTGTTCTGCTTGAATGTCATTGTGCAATTAATATGTTTTTAATAAGCATGCGATCCAAGACACTTGTGTGGGAATACTTTAAAAATGTTCCTTCTCATAGTAAACTGGATATGCTTCAAATTCCCAAGAAGATTTACCATATTTCTGAAATTGACAATATTTGGTTTGACTCTTTTTTATTGCTTTTCTTTATTGGAAGTTGTGGTGGTGGCAGAGGTAGTTGTATTAAAAACCTGAGTTAAAAGACCTGTATTCTTTTCCAGTAAACCATGTGCTGTGGTAATGACCTTGAGCAAATCACCAAATGCTGATCTATGGGAAATAGTCAGTTTCCTAAACCAGATCTCGGATGTTTGCCAACACTTTTCCTTGGGCATTCACAGAGGCAGGTTTAGAGCTGAATGTGGGGGTGGAGACTGAGCACATATTTCCACAATATCACAACATAGCAAACTATAATAAAAGAAAAGCCTGCCTATTTCCCCCCTCCAAAAAAAAATAAGTACAGAGAAATACTTGAAATTAAAATGTAAAACACGCAAAAAACTGACATTGAATTGAGCAATGCTCACAATACTGCAGGCAAATGGATCTCGCAGAAGCCCAGGGAAACAAAACTTTGGGGAACAAATCCTCAATAATTCATGGGTTTATTGATTTTAGGTGAACTGAGCTGATTTTGAGTAATAGGGAAAAATTAAATGTAATTTTGAGTCTACTAAATATATGGATTCTAGTCTATATTTTGGTAGCTATGCCCTAATTGTCCCTTTAAAATCCTTAACAATTTATGACCTACATTCTCACAAACATGGAAGATTGTTAACCAGTTAGTCTGCAATATTGTTAGTTATCTGTCATTCTAATTCATTCATTCATCCACCTATTCATTTAGCCAATATTTACTAAGTACCTACTGTCTGCCAGTCATTATGCTTAGGTACTGAGGACTGAGCACTGAAATAGAACTTATTAGACAAATGACACAGGAAAACAACATTCTGAAGGTCTTTAAGTAAAAATAAACATGATATACCCAAGGAATTAAAGGTGCAGTAAGCATCAATCAAAGAGAAGTTGGGGAACTGGTGGATGAGAACATATATATGAAAGTCCTCGAAGGTTTGGCTTTTATTCCAAGTGGAATATAAACCATTGGTGGTAGTGATGGTGAGGTTTAAGTAGGTCTGTGAGTACAGAATTTTGTGTCTCTAAAACACAAAATTATCTGTCTCTGTTTAGTGTCAAACCTGAACTATACACTAGAAGCAGTAAGGAGGCAGTCACGATAGTTTAGTTAAAATATATAGGGGGTTAGCAAAAGGGATGCAGAGAGCCAGAAAATCCTAAGTGCTACTGGGAGGTAGTGTCTATTGAAGTTTTGTAACAAATCAGATAGATGAAAGGAGGAGTTGAGAACGATGTGGGCCTGAAAGATAACTTCCTGGGACTTGGCTTCAGTTACTGGTTAGGTGCTTTCTTAGAGAACACTAGAAGTTGGAGAAAACAAACTGATTTCAATAATTTGCATTTCTATGAAACTGAACACTGTTTTCATATATGTGTAACTTGGAACACAATACAGACTCAACAAATGTTTGTCAAACAGCTGTTGAATAAATTACTTTTTTCATTTTTCAGTTATCTAGACTTTGACAATATGCTCTCTAGATTCAGAAAAGCCTGGATTTGATATCCAGCATCATTTTATTTGCGTTGCTTAATCTTACTGAGGGATAAATTCCTCATTTAAAAAAGGGAGAGGAGTCTCTTCAATGAGGTGATAAAGTGACTGCCACAAAGATGCAGATAATTGTGAAAATGCTGATGGGCAGCCCTTTTGTAGTCCAGCCTAGTGACACCACCAAAAATGTCAAAGCCAAAAGCCAAGCCCTAAGAGCATCCCACTTGACCAGCAGCATCTGATGCCTGCAGACTGAGGGAGGATGGCTGTACTCTCTGGGACTTCACACCCAGCATCCACCCTGCACCTGCTGCTTTGCCTACACAGTAGCAGCACCCACCATTCCCTGCATCAGCTTGCCTAGAAACCAATGCAACAAGACAGCTGCTGTAGGTGTCATGCTCCTTTGAACCCCACACTGTCAATTCCTACAAAAAAAAAAAAAAAGGCCACAGCAGCATACTCCACTCCACGAAGCAGCCAAATAAGGCCCTTCCATGGGCTTCTCCTTCCCCAAGCCCCATGGCCCTGGGGCCTCAATAAATTCCCTTTTCATTTGACTGAAGCAGTACAAACAAACAAACACAACATGGACATGGTGAGGGGGGTAAATAACTACATAGTATCTGCCTACAGAATTGTAAAGAACTTTGTGTTATAATTGCTACGTTAAGTGTTAGCTTCTCTCTCTGCTAATAAATTACCACTAGTAATAATACTAGTGATGATAACTTATATGCTCTCTTTAAATATAGCCTTTAAATATGAAGGATATTAACTCCATCTATAAAACATTTTGCAATATTTTCCAGTTGTCTTTTGTAGATCAACTAATTTATTGTATAAGTTCATATTGATGGGTCTTAGGTAAAAAGTCTTTTTCTTGATTTATCTTGTCTTTTGTCATGCTTAGAAGAGTTTTTCCTCTCCCAACATAACACAAATCTCTTACATCTATTCTAACAATTTTGCTTTTTATAATTATATTGTTAATACAAATAAAATTTATTTTCATGCATGGTATACAGCAGGGAACTAACTCTCCTGGCCCGCAAATGCTTAATTAGCTAATATCAGCAGTTGCTGTATATTGACCATTACCTACTATTTTAAATACCATTCTCATATATAGTAAACTATTCTTTTAAGTAATTGAAAAATACTATACCAAAGTGTTTATTACTACATTGTTTATAAAAATTAAACCCTGTAATAATTTTAATATTCATCAGTAAGATTGGTCAAATAAGTTATGACAACACAACATAATGGAATATTACCTAGTCATTAAATACAATCAGGTGAATATTATGTACTTACATTAGAAGAAGTCCACAATTAATTGTTAAGCACAAATAAAACAAAAATATGTTGAAAGGCAGTACTTATACTATTTCCCTGTTTCTATAAAAATGCAATAATAATTATAGACACATAAATATCTGCAAATCAACTGGAAAATGTTAACTGCACAAATAATCAAGGGGAGATAGGATGGGATTGACATATGAGAGTCATTTTTTAGAATATGTACTTCTAAATTGATGCAATTCTTTTACAAAATGCATGTAGTATTTTTGTAATGACAAAATAAATAAAAAGAAAAAATAAGCTTTACCTGCAATAGTTTCATAAAGACCCCCTTTATGCCCTAAGTACTCATACTCTTCAAATCTCTGAGGCCCTTCGCATAAAGTTCTGCACTCCACATCTTCACTGAAATATTCTCGTAAAGCTCGTTCAAAGTACTTGATAGCCACTTCAAAATCATCAGCCTCATAGTGTTTAACGCCTGCACTGTAGCTCTCCTGCAAATACACAGAAAAAACATATTTTCAAAGAGCAGCATGCAAGCAGCCTCAGGATCATGTAGGAAGGTGGGGTGTGGAGCTCACATGTGCTGCAGAGAGATAAAACAGTATTACACCTGGAGCCCAGACTGTAACCTCCCTGGATTCGAATAATAGTAAATGAGAGAGGACTGAATGAGCAAGTAGGCTGCTCTGGTACTAGTAATTTCATTCTTCTCCTGAGCACACATTAAGATTATAATTTCTAGTCCCTTTGCCGTGGGTAGGGGCATAGAACAAGTGCAGGACAGCAGATGTGGATGGAAATAACACCCACTTGCAGGCCTTGCCCAATTGAAGAACAACAACAAAAAGTAGTCTTCCATCTAAAATCTTTCTCTCTCATCCTTCACTGCAATGATTTTAGAGGCCCTTGAGAATGGTCATGACAAAAAATGGGGGGAAAAAGTCCTTCTAACATGGGATTTCAAATAACATTTCATAAAAAAAGAATTGTGTGGCTCTTTAAAACCCCAATTTGTTTTTTTTTTTTTGCAATTGCCACTATTTAATTCCACAACATTTTCATCTATCCTAAAGAAACCTCATATTCATTAATTGTCACAATCTTTTCACCTTCCTCTCAGCTCTTTCTAACCACTGATTTACTTTCTGCTTATATGGAATGGCCTATTCTCAACAATTCATAAAAAAATGGAATCATACAATATATAGCCTTTTGCATCTGGTTCTTTTGATGTAGCACAGTATTTCCAAAGTTTATCCATATTATAGCAAAAGCAAGTACTCATTCCTTTTTAAGTCTGAGTGTGTTCCACTGTGTGGATATAGCATATTTTGTTTGCCCATTTATCAATTAATAAACATCTGGGCTGCTTTTACATTTCAACAATTACATACAATGCTGCTATTTGTTAATTAATCAATTTATGTATTAATTTTTGGTGTTGAACCCAGGGGTACTTTATCATTGAACACTTGAATCAAAGTGTGAAATATGATATGTCAAGAACTATATAATGTTTTGAACAACCAACAATAAAAATTTGAAAAAATAAAATAAAATAAAAAAATAAAAGGGCTGAGGATGTACTTAAAACCCCAATTTGAAAAGTACAGGTACCATGGGCAAACCTGTGACCCAAGAACCCGGGAGTCATGATGTGACCTGCTCCTGTGACAAAGCTCCTAAGTATGAAGTGTGTTGGAAGCAGGGCATAGTGGTATGTGCCTGTAGTCTCAGCTACTCAGGACACTGAGGCAGAAGGATTATTTGGACCCGGGAGTTCAAGAGCAGCCTGAGAAATGAAAGTAAACCATGTCTCAAAAAAAAAAAAAAAAATAGTGTTGGAGAGGAGCTGAGGGTTACAGATACTTGTATGATGTTCTGGGTTTCCCAATACACTGATTCGCTAAGTTAATTTTTATTTCCCTCAATTTTTAATATTTTTAAAATTTAATTAAAAACTTAAATATTTTCTTGATTTTTTTTGGTCTGTGATAATTATAATATTTCATCTGAGGACTCTGAAAATAAAAACACGACTGGAAATTGAGACTCAAATTGAGATATCCATTCACATGAATCTGGTTTGGGTCAAATGAAACTCAGGAGCACACAGCTCTGTGGGGCATGAGGCAGGTGTCCTTAGAACTCACAAGGTGAGGTTTGGCTTCTCGGTCTATCAGCTGGAACTCTTCCACACCAGCCATCATTCTGTAATTCTCAATGTTCTGTTGCATTTCCATGTGCTCGGGATTGGCCATGAAGAAAGTGTGAGCAGCTTCCACTGCTTTTTGCAACTGGTTAAGCTGTAGAGGGAAAGGAAGGAACAAATGAAGGCAAACGTGTCTAAGCTGGGCTCACAGAAATAAAAACATTAATTCAAGGTCTTGTAGAGTGAAAGTGGTAAGGCCTGGATTCCAGTTCATAGTCATTACTTACACATATTTTTTCTACTATACTATATCTAACATCCATACTTAAATGTCAGGAAGTTGATAGTGTTCCCAAAATAATATGTGGATATTTTGACATTGGTGAAAATGAATACATATGCTTTGTTCCACATTAATCTCCTTCCTCGATTTTCTTAGCCACCTATGTTTTCAGGAAACAAAACCTATGTGATTATGTTAGCTTTATAATTAATTAAATAGAAAAAAAGCTCCCCAGGGCTGTATATTCATTTTCAATATTTTTGTCTTATACTTTCTCCTCTTTGATTTTGCCCATTTTTCCCATGAATCCTGAAACTCAGAGGACAAATACTCTTTACATTTTCCAAAGGATGGAAGTAGGAAACCTATCCTTCCGTCAAATATGTCCTCGGGTTTCAGACAGCGATGAATTAAAAGTGAAGGAGTAAACTACTCCAGTATGTAAGAGACCCTGAACTTACCACTCTGATTCTCACTAATACAAAAGGAAGGACTTTTAATAATCACCACACAGACATTGTCTTCCTCCTAAACCACTTAGACCCACTCTCCATGGACAAAGCAAGAACTCATTTTTAACACAAAAGAATTAAATTTATCAATTTAAGACATTTTGACCTGTGCTTTGGTCATAGAGATTGTCTACAGAAAGATCCATTTATTTCATATCAGAAAAATAAATATTCTCATTAGCAGTCTTTTTCATAGTGAAATCCAAAAGATATTTTGGGTTTGTTTTAAAGTATGAAGAAATGAAAACTCATTATTATTGAAGAACAAAATATAAAATTATAGGACATCATATAATATTCAATAGGTCTTCTTTTGGAAAAGTAGCTACTCAAAGACTTAAAAATAGAAACGACAGTGGGTTCACAAGCCCCTAGTCACTGCAGGCCGGTGATATATAAAGAATTGACTCTCCCAGAAAAAAAAAAAAAAACTGCTTAATTTTACAGTGTCCTATCCTTATTACAGTGTCGTATTCTTAGTTAATGACCTTCCTCCTATTAAATCTTTCCTCAAAGTACCTTTTTTCCATTATTTTTCCCTATGACCTAAATTTTGTGCAGCCAGAATTGTTTTGGTTTTCAAAACCTCTAATTTTGGATGTTTCTTTTTATCTGTTTTATTTTTCTCAATTTCTCACACACTAATCAGATAAATAGGAATTCTATGGGCATCTACATAGTGACAGTTATACAAGTACAGAGGGAAAACAGTGGGTTTTAAATTGTAGGTAGGTTCACTTTTATTGGCCAAGTAAACCTGGAAAAGGTCTTTTAAACATCTGCACTTCAGTTCTCCCTTAAGAAAAATACACTCACAAAAAACTGCATATCACTATCTACCACATAGCATTTTGGAAGGATTTAACTGTGTAATATATATTAATGTGATTTAAAAAAAAACACTCAAAATAAATGAACCAATGTTAGCATATAGTTTATAAAATGATCTATCAGTTTTCAAGATGTGAATCTGTTCCCTTGAATGAATATAACCCATCACTCTCATGAAGGACTATAATCTATAATTCCTGTGAACATACCACTTATGAGAATATAATAGGCACCTTTTAGTGAAAATTATCTCAAATTAATAGCCAAACCATAAGTATTGTGTAAAACCCATTAGTACTGACATGTTCTGATTGCATAGCACGAGGCCTTAAAGTTGATAGAACACAAACAAATAGTTGTGATGCTCATTTTCCTTTTTATTTCTTGGCTCAGGCTGTTGCATGGATTTAGAGAAGCTTTGCTCCTGTGTGACTTCTTATTAAAATGTAACACATCCCATAAGGCCAAGCTTGAATCCTGCTTTCCTTAAGAGTTGCTTTCCCAAACCTATAGCTCTGGTGAAACACCAGATATCATCTTATCCCTATTCCTCTATGAGTACTTAACATATTCTGCCTTATATTTTATCTCAGTATATTTGCATCTCCAAGTAGAACTTTCTGTGAATAGGGATGATATAAATTATTTATTTTTATTTCCCACCTAATTTACATATAAATAATATCTATGATATGTCTACGAGAAAAATGTAAAGCAAATCTTTAACATATAGATTGAGAGGTATGTTACATGTCAGTGTGTCTCATAAACTATACAGTACTAAGAGGACATAACGCTGAAAGTTTCCAATAATAGTTATCACAGGTGAATATGTTTCAGTAACTCTTGAGAATGGTCAGCTAATGTTTGAAAAACCACATTGCCTATTTGCTTATTTGGTGCAGTAATATATATGAATGTATTTTCACTCTGTGTTAAACATAATGCCATCTTCCTCATACAAATATAAAGAAGATTCCATAACTTCACACTGAACCATAAAATTTCTTCATGAACTGGCCTTGGCTTTTAAATTATTGTAAAGCAGTTCATGAAACTAAAACTGTCTGCCAGAGTCCATAAAAAAAAAAAAAGATCATTGTTTCAACTGGAAAGTTGATAAACTTGTACTCTGTCATAGAAATAAAATTCACATACTGGGTTTCATTGGAAAAGTCCACAGAACCATGTGCACAGTACATATAATGTTGTATTAACGGATGGAGATTACTACCGACCTCATAAGTACTAGATTTTGACTAAAGAGGAAACTACCAACTACTCCGCCAATGCAAATCAAAAGCAAATGGCATCTGAAGGCTTCAAACCGGATTTCTTTAAGGTATCCTTAAAACCAACCACAGAAGAGGGTAGCTCTAATATGAGGGTAACTCTATGCATTAGAAAAAAGAAATTTTGAAATAAAGAAGAATTGAGGAAAGGGGAATGATTCAACAAGAAGATGGTATTGAACTTAAAAGGTGAGCCACTGGCCTCTGAGATGTGAGAAAGAAGCCCTGGATCATTTTAACCCAAGCTAAGAGGAATGCAGGCAAACATTTTCTCCTGCCAGCCCAGAAGCACAACCCTACGTGGCAATCATGCTGCCTGGAAAAAGAAATGAACACTGACTAAATCAACACCCTGCTGATGTTCGGAAGTTGCAATGTCATGAGCTGATGAGTGAATGAGGCTCTTCTGACACGCAAGTCATTTTCCATAGCCAGCAATAAAGGAGATATTTCAAAAGCACACACCAATGATTGAAAAATCTCCAGTAGCTATCCATGGACCACAGAGAGATTCCAGACACTGCATCAGAACATTCAAGAACTCTAGCATTTGGCTCCAGTCTTTTTAGCATAACTTTGTCCTATCCATCATTAAGAAAACTTTTCCCAGATGAGTTGAACATACCAAAAGTTTTGCAACTTCCCATCACACTACTCAAGAAAACCCATGTGAGTCCAGTACTCCAGTTGTACCCAAATTCTTCACTTCATTCATTCACTTATTCAGCAAGCATTTATTTTGCATTAACTCTGTGCTAGACACTATGTTAGCCAAGGAGAACACATATGTGGCCAAGGCAAAGGACCTGCTTTCTGGATGTTAATATTTTCACTGAAGGAGACAAATCTCTAGTGAGTAATTTTTAGTGAAAGCAGTTTGAGTAAGTGCTAAGTAGGTATAAATGAACATAGTTGTGAGCCTGGCAGGATTGGGATGGAAGGAGGAACTCTCAGATCCATTATCAAGGAAGATCTCTCTGCAATGACCTAAAAGTGGAGAATCCAGTCATGAGCTTAGCAGAAGAAAGATCATTTCAGGCAAAAGAAAGTCAAGGGAAAGGGCCCTCAAGTGGAAAAAGCCCTGGCATATTTTAAAAGCTGAGCAGTGACTAAGAAGGGAGATTTGAGAAACGGGAGGACAGGTCACTTTTAGTCTATGCTCAAGAGTTCCATGTCAAACTAAGTGCAAGAGGAAGCTATTAAAGAAATTTAAGGAGAGATGTTAAGCACATTTTAAAATGGCAATCAAAATTGTTATGTGGAAAACAGATTTTGTAGCGAGCAGGAGGGCTCTGCAATAATTCAGATCAGAGTTCATTCTTATACTTTGCAAAATAAAAATAGGGCCGCATAGGTCAGTTGCCTCCTCTTTTTCTTCCTCTCCCCTCCATGCTTTCCATTCCTTTCTTTTCCTATTTTGCCCATTCTTGCTGTGGCGATGTTTCTCAACACAGAAGGCACACACATCACAAAAGAAAAAAAATTAAATGTCCAAACATAGTAGGAAAAATATAAAAGTTCCTTTGCTTCTGAATTTGGGCGAATATGAAGCTCAAAAGTTTTGAAAATGAAATTGAGAACAGCTTGTGAGATATGTACAAAAAAGGAAAAAGCCAAGTTCTAAAGCACATTAAAACACACAAGAAACACTGTGCACTTCAGGAACAATACTTTTTCTCTTCTGAAAACTTTTTGAACAGTGGGAGTAAAACACGGAGTCCAAAATAAGTTATTTCCATTCTATTACTCAGATATCAATGTATTCAATAAAGAAACAGATTTTTTTTTCCTCTATATTCACCTCCCTAACTTTGGAGATTTATCCAATATCGTGCATCACCTTTTGATAAGGTACTATATTTTTGCTTTGGACTTTGTTTCACAATATAGCAACTTAGGAGACTCTTAGCCCCATGTGAGGTTGCTCATCAGGTTTCAAGATGTAAGTAGACACCAAAGACATTAGGTTTCTAAATCACAGAATATTCAAGTTCTAGCTAGTATCATTAACACACCAGTTAGAGGGGGGAAAAAAATGGCAAGAGGTGAAACCTAAAAATTCCTGGCCTGAAAATGTAAGTCTTTGTTTTATGGAGCTATTAGATATATACTGTGACACAGGACACTTTTGTAGATATTTCATCACTTGCTAAAATCTCCAAATTTACTTCAAAATTTTGTGAACCCTAGTTAATTTTTCCTCCCAAAGTCAAATACATAAATATAAATATGTTTTAAATTGAACAAAAAATTTTAAAAATATTCTTTTAAAAAAAAGTAGTATTTCAAAACAAAATTTGGAAGCAGTTTGACCTCCTGGATTAAACTAAATCTTGTAAATTATATCTTTCAAACTTAAAGACCTGGCTGTGTAGTAAGAATTCAATCTTATTTAAAGAAATTCCTAAACTCTAAATATAAGGAAATCATATTTTTAGACAATCAAAAAATTGCCACATTAAACATGACTTTTCATTTTATTTCCTAATTAGCAATGCCATTCTTTATGATAATATACCTTGTAAAAAGACCCATGTATGAATTACTTTTATCATTCAGAAGCAAAAAATAATAATAATAATAGCTTGTTTCTCCTGAGAGATTTATAATATTAAGTTTAGTATATGTTGGAAAGTCCATAATATATTATATTGCCCTTTTGCCCTGACTTCTTGGAAGCTCAGAATTAAATTTTATTTCATTTATAGTAACTATATTACATAGAATTTTTTAGTATATCTGGCATACTTCTCTTTTTCTTTCAGGTTTTCTTTGTATTTCCATTTCAAAAATCTTAATATAAAAATAATTGCTGCAGCAAGGCAACTCAAAGACCTTTTGAACACAAAAAAGGTAAAATTTATTAAAAAGATATATCCCCAGAGAAAGGGAAATTTCTAGTAACTGTATTTCTTTCTTATATCTCAGTCAGTATAGAACATTGGAAATTTCTAGCTTTGAAGAATCCAGTCATTCTTAAGTGTCCATGCCAGTGTAGAAAATGAACTTATCTTTGCATTCATGGAATGTTAGTCTAAAATGTAGTCATGGTTATAAGTAAATATTTATAGATTTCAAAATGATACTTTGTCAGGATTAAAGGGGAAATGAGATTTCTAAGGAGTAACAGTTCCTCTGTGGAATAGGTTGGAAAGGAAGAACATGTCTTTTGAAAGCACTTTCTTTTGCCAAACTGCTTATATGGTTTTCTTCAATTACTTACGGCCCTGAGTCTGATTAATAGACTCCTGCTCTTTTTTAAACACTCTAGTGAAGTTTAAATCCCATGTTTACATTTTAATGATAAACACTGATGCCGAAAAGCCACTGCAGAAAGAGGTTACCCTGTTAGCTCACTGGAACAACACACTCCATATGCTCAATTTTCTAGGTTTCTTATCTAAATAAAGCTCATCTTTCTGGTGGGAGAAAAAACACTAAATGAAGAAGCAGAACTTTTCAACATGCTATTTCAGATTAGATACTATTTAAAACAAAAGGGCTTGATGTTAAAAAAAAAAAAAAAACCTCAAAATATTAGCCAAAAATAAATGTGAGCTTAATTGGATAAAATCCCTCCAGCCATCTGTGAATTGTCTGACTTCCTGACAAGAGAGCAGTCAGAAGGCAGTGGTTGCTGGGCCAGGAGGAGTGAGCACTATCTTAGTGTTGGAATGTGGACCAGTTGTGTCTGCCTTGGATCAAATTAAACCAGTCTGCGTGGAATACTGGTGAGTGGCTGTTGTTTTTGGTTCTCAGCACTAGGACAGGGTGCCTGGAGAACCCAGCCACATCTGAACCTCCACACTGTTTGTAGTCTCCCTTGAGATGTCAGAGGGTGACTAATGGAGTATGGGCCAAGACCTCTTTGACATTTGCTTCCTGCTACTGTTTCTGGAAATATTAACTTTAATCCTCTCTGAATATTTCTTGTGAAGGTCTATGCCACTCATTTTATAATCCAGTTTTGCCAATGTCTCATGATTTTTGTAGTACTCATCTCTTGAATGTGTAAAGAATCTTACTCAGGTCAGATTTTGAAAAACACATAAAACTCCAGTATTTCTCTATAAAAGCTCAGCACTACACTCCTCTCATGGGCAATCATCATATTAGTGAGCATAACCTAGTTTTTGAAGTTGCTAATAATAAGATTTATCTTTACATAGTTTACAAACTGCTTTACAATACTAATAATAAAAATAAAAGCAATAAAAATGGTCATTTATTGACTTTCTACCTAATAGAATGTGAAATTCTTCAAAATGATAGTAGATGAGCCTTTAACTATGCCTCCAGAAGTAGTTGGTTATTATGTATGGGAGCACATGCTGATACAAACAGTGTTTTAAAACACCATGTAGAAAACTGCTGGACATAGTTGCTCTTTATAAACTTCATAGTTTAAATACAAAAGTTTTTGTGTATACTTTTCACTCATGTTTTGCTTTTGCCTGGTTTTTCATTATTATAAATGGAGATGAATGCTATCTTCCCTAGTGACCTGTTAACAGTTCTAGCTGACCCCCACTTCACTGGTGCCAGAAGCCAGTTCCCTAAGTGCTCACTCTAAGTGTTGTAGGGACAGATGAGGCAAGGCACCGAAGACAGCAGGAAACAGTTTTATTTGGCTGCATCCAGGTTCAGAGGGCACAGCTATTGGACCCCAAGTTCAGGTAGTTTCAGAATTTTATACCCAGCATGTAAGGGGAGGGGCTCAGAAGTTCACAGTCTGCAGAAGTTCACATAAAAGCAGTTTTTTCTTTCACTGTTCTGGGCAAGTTAACCCTTCAAGGACAACCTAAAAAGGGGAGAGCATCTTCTCCTCTTTCTTTCTTCCCCCTGCCAGCTGTTACCGTGGAGCCTAACTGGTAACTTTTCTTATCTTAGAAATGTAGACATTTCTGTGAAGCTCCAACTCAAGGCCAGAGGCGTTTACACATTTCTACAAACTGCTAGGCTAGATAAATATTTGTGAAAAAATAGTAAGGGGGTGTCCAGCACCTGGAGTGCTGATTTCTTCCTGGCCAGTGGCCAAGTAAAATAGGACAACACAAAAATAGGAAGTTTATCTACACTGAACTCTTTTGGAGAGACTCTTTGGCTGACAGTCCTAAAATCATCCATGGTGAAGATTTCTGGAGAAACTCCGTTAAGATTTTTTGTGGATGAGGAGGTGCCACTACATCAGAGTTGTGTCTCTGTAGTTATTTGCAGACAGATCACCTTTTCCTCCGAAACTGGACAACATCACAGTCATTTCATTTTGTCCACTGTGATGAGCAAAATAGTAATTATCTAGGATATCTACTTTCTAAAATACCTTTTGAAAATCAACAGCGAAATAGCTTAATATAAACTTGGAACTAATTTACTGAACTTAAAATATGTTGAAAACTATTTTCAAATTTTTTGTGTCTGCAACATTGTTTTGACAAATGACAAAGTGGCTGACATAAAATATCTGTCATGGCAAGAAGGAGTGGGAGGCCAAGGACTGAGAATCAAATTGTGGGTTTATTTCCTGTTTCTCCCTTAAGTACCCATGTTTCCTGAGTGGATTACAAAGGGAGGCGTGTTGGGCAGAGAAAAGAATTAATCATTTGGGACTTTGCTGAAAATTATAACAGTGTTAAGATAACACTGAAAATAGCCAGGTGAAATTAATGACTTGCAAAGGGCTTTAGAGCTGAGTGAACATACAAAAGTTCTATCATGACATTTTCTAACATGCTTGATCTCTGTTCTATTTTGTGTTTACTAAATAAATTTAATAGTCCACTGAAAGTGCTCCACCAAGAGAAATGTAAGAAAAGCAAACAAGCAAATCAAAAGCTTTTCCACTTGTACCTTTTTGGTAATATATAAATATGCTACATTCTTCTGTGAAATGTGATCTTTTGCTCTTAGAGGAGTGGGGAGTTAACTTCAAAAAATATTCTCAAATGCTCACTTCAGCTTATGTAAAGCAATGTACCATGGCTAGAAGCCAAAGGAAAGTTCATTCCAGAGACTCTTCCTGGAGGGAACTTCCAAAAGAGTCTGAGGTCTCTTCAGGTATTTGACCCATCAAGCTGACTAATGAGTGCTCCTCGCTTGACGGGCCACATGGTGTTACTAAAAACGTGGTTTTGATGACAGGGTTCTTTCAAAGTTTCATAAGCACCTCTGGCATCACACCTGCACCTTTTTAAGTATTTGGCCACAGCAATAACCTTGAGGCTGTACAAGAAATGAAATGTCCATGCCATATATACAGGTTGTACATAAACCCAAACATTCTCTGTGCTTTAGCCAAGACACATTATTGGGGAGGAGAGAAGGGGTAAGTTTAGTCTGTCTGAATTTCTGAGAAAGTTAAAGTTTGGAGAAAAATATACTTGCTGACTAAACACCTCAGGTAGTATCAGCTTTGAACTGGGCTTGTGAATTCTAACTTCCAATAACTATAGAAAAGCTGGCCTGTCCCAGTGCTTCATTTTATAGGTGAAAAAAAGACATATCCCCAAAATGAGTATCAGGAGTATTATTAGAATCTACATATTTGATTAAAACATTCACAAAAACACAGTAGGAATTTTAGTCACCATTATGTTAAAGCAGAGGTGAGTTGATACATATTCCATCCACGTGACAAGGGTTTGCTGATCAGTTCTGTCAGGAAAAGAACTATGGTAGATCCATGTTTCTGAGGACACAAAATAAATGTGACATGATATTGAACCTATTGTCCAGTTAGGACTAGAGGACATACATGGAATATTAATAACAAGATCTAAGGTTCCACAGGATTCGAGGGCAGAGTGAGTGGGTGCTGGCAACACTGAATGTAGAAAGAGAGAAGTGAGTGGTCACAGTAGCCTGGAAGGTTCAAGAAAGTCTTCATTGGAAAAGTGGGGGAGGATTGAGGTTCCTGGAGAACAGAAAACATGTGGATGTCTCAGATGCAGAGGAACATGAGCAAGAAACAAGCAGAGTGTCTCAGATGTGTTTATGAAATACTGTTTTGGTCAACCTGGCTCATGTGGGAGGTCTGGATTACCAACCAAGCAGAAACAAGGTTGCATGGGATTGGATCACAGAGATCTTTAATCATATAGATACAGTATTTTGGCTTTTATTTGTAGCAAAAGGAAGGCAGACATACCTATGTATGCATACATCTGTATAAATGCAGTAATAAAATATATACTACTTCATTTCAAAAGGACTTTGAAAAAGAAAAGCTAATATATGTGAGGTGGTTTTGGAAGCCTTCATCTCCTAGCAGGGGGAAGGGATTGAGACCGGGGACATGTGATCAATTTGATGATGTCTTCTGAGCTGTAAAAACACTAGCCTGGTGATGGTGGAATTAACTGGGAGTCAGGAGCCTGGAGGACAGTCTAAGTTCTTGGGAAACCTCCGCAATTTCCTTTCACACATAAACAAGAAGCAAGTTCATCAAAATTTATGTAAAGTTAAGGGCATCCTTAAAATTTCATAACCAGTCAACTAAGAATATGGTGGCAACAGCAAGTGGTAGTCTTCATTTGAGACATACTCTAGGTCTTTGGCCTCAGAGAAAGCTAGAGAGAAGTTTCTAAAATGAGAAAGCCATCAATGATTATAAATCAGTCAGAAAACCCTGGAAGGACAGGAAATCGATGTTTTAGGGTTAATAATTAGCCCTTATCTTTCCAAAAAGTGTGTTCCCCTGGAAGTTCAAAGACTTATAAAGTAGAAAACAAACAATATTAAGAGTTAAAAGTACTTCTGTAGGGTAAGGCTTCAGAGTCTTCATTATACTATTATCACAGTTAATCACCATGAATGGGATATTGTATTCCATCATCTTCAAACTCCTTTGATCAAAAACCTTTCTGGGGAAGGGGTGAGGCTGTGTAGCTCAGTGGCAAAGTGCTTGCCTCGCATGTGTGAGGTACTGGGTTTGATCCTCAGCACTACATAAAAATAAATACTGTGTGTTCATCTACAACTAAAAAAAACGATACTTTAAAAAACTCCTTTTTAGCTATTTCTTCAAAATGACTAAAAAGACTAATTGAGTTTTTGAGACTTAACTTGGGTGATATGTAAACTTTGGGGGAAAAAAAACCTTCCAACTTTGATGAAAGAATGACTTCAACTGTAAAATCATCCCTGAAGTGATACCAGAATTCTAAAATGCAGATGTTGAGTAGCCCTTCGAGATCATCGGGTATCACATCACCTCAGTTCATCCTATGCTTATATGAATGGATAGCTGAAATACGGAGTGAGAACGTGTTCTCAGGTCAAATGGTTCCTGATAGAGGAGCTAGATTCCACAACCTGGCCTTCTGACTCCAAACTTAATGATTTCTCTAGTATTCCCATGGCACCTAAGCCCAAGTGGCCAATCTACCTTGTTCAGCAGGAAAATGAAGAGTCTACCATTTTTAACAACTGCATATAAAAAAAATAGTTACACACAGAATAGCTCCCTGTAAAAGTCAGTGGCAGCCAGAATAAGCCACATTGATATTCTCTCTCCATGTCACCCAGAAGAAGCCCAATTAAAGTTGCAAAGTGACTGCTAATGAGAATAGAACTATAAGATTATGTTCAAATGAAGAGGCTGGTTTGAATTGAAAAACAGCCTAGAAAAATCATATCAAATAGACTGTAAAATTATATTCAGTGGTTAAAAAAAAAACTCAGGGTTTCTGACTTCAATTTTGCACATACTGTGGGTTGACATTGGCTCCCATCCTCTTGAAATGTTACACTGTGTCAGAGTTTAGCAGCTGCATGTTTGGTCTGTGCTAAGAAAAGATTGCCACTGGGAACTTCCAGAGTTCAATATGCCAACTCTTTCTGCATGTGGTATTAAAAACTATGTATTTCTAGAGGCCTGGAGGCTTAGACTACTTATCTTTCAGTTCAACCTGACCAACATTCAATGAATATCCTGTACTGGGTATTGGGCATTGGGTGGTTGGGATCGTGGTGAGAAAACTGAAGTAAAAGTCTTGGTTTTCAACAGCTGATTTAGGTGATACAGTGAAAATGAGATCCATTTATAACTCAGGGTCAAGTAATGGATCTTAGCAGTAAAAACACTTAGTATAAGGATTCAAGAGAACACTTCTGAGTCAGTGGATTTGGATCTGGGAAGTCTTCATGGAGATCTTAATGTGAGTATGGAATTTATAATGGTTACTGAAGGACAGATGGGATTTCAACAGGCAGAGGTTCAGGAAGGGAATATCACCATAGCAGTAGGAATGCTGCATCTGTTTCTGAGGATTCCTGAATTGGGAAACTAAGGGATGGAAGTGGGATTTGGAGAAACCAAGAAATTGATAAAGTAGACTGGGTCCAAAGTAGGATGGAGTTTGAAAGCTGAGTGCATGTTGTGTTATATTTTAGGAAGCACATGAAAATTTTAGAACAATGGAGTAACTGAATCGTTTAAAAATCTTTTCCAGAAACATCTCCATCTCCTTACAGAGGAGAAAGTCTAGGTAACTAGTTACCAAGCACCAGAGAATCTGTAGTGAGACAGCAAGTTTAGATTGATTCCGCTGGGCGGCAGCTGCCAATATATCCCCCTCCCTCAAACAAGGCCTCCACCTGGCCTTGAATCTCAAGTGTTTTGGAACCTGGACACATACTCACACTGGAAAGTTTCACTTGGTAGTGCATGCAAATAAGATATGTCACATTTCCCATGTCTAAATGACCAACTTTTGGATTATCTAAAGGCTTTTATATTTTAAAGAGTGCATCATATGTCCAATTTTAAGACAGAGAAAAATCCTATCCATATTATTAAAATGAATAAAGCCTTCCATCTGAGAGTTGCCACCTCAACTTTTCCTACCCAGGAGAACATGTGGTCCTATTGCAAAATAATGTGTGCAGCTTTTTCTTTCTTTCTTTTTTTCTATTTGCAAACACTGTTTTGTGATACCAGAGGAATCCTTACATGCCTCTACTTGGAGAGGGCAAAGCAGAAAGATTCTGTTACATTTGCATTAATCTTTACCCTTTACCCCAGGTGAGCAAAGTTACTATGGGAAAGACTATATAAAAGGGGATTTATTAGCCTTCTGCATTCCTATTCCAGGGGCTGAGGATGCTAAAGACCCTATAACAGGGAGATAGCAGGAACCCACTCTCTACCCTTTCATTTCGAGCTTTAACTTAAAAGAAGCTAATGGTGAATTCCTGGATGCAATTTTCACATTCTCAAAGAGAAGGCAAGTACCTGTGTGTACACTTAAGATAAACAACAGTTTCCTACCAATTATTTTGTAAAGAACTTTAACATAAATTTTCTCAAGTCAGCATCAGATACAGGCAGGACAAATGTCGTTTTTCCAACTTCTCAAATGAGAATGAATGTCAGAGAGGCCAGGTAGGAATTGCTGCTACTGTTATTGGATGTTGAACATGCAAGAAACCTGAAGCAAATGTCTTACATATTACCATGTGTTATGAGGTAAACTGTGTCCCCCTGAAATTTATATACTAGAGCCCTAACCCCAGCACTGAAGAATGTGGTTATATTTGGTGCCAGAGCTTTTAAGGAGGAAATTAAGTTAAAATGAAATCAATTATGATATGCCCTAATAAAATCTGATTAGCATTCACATAAAAAGAGGAGATCAGGACACAGAACAAAAGCCTGAAGATGCATGGGAACCTCTGATAGACCATTTGATGACCAGGAAGAATGCAGACATTAGGAGTCAGGGAGAAAGTCTCAGAAGAAACCAGCCCGGTTGACACCTTTATCTCGAACTTTCATCCTCCAGAACTGTGAGAAAATAAATGTCTGTAGTTTAAGTTACCCAGTCTGTGGTATTTTGTTATGGCAACCCTAGCAAATTATAATACCAAAATTTAAAACAAATAACAGTGAGGTTTTCACCAACAGCTTCATTATATTTCAGAAAACTTGAAATAATAAATAATTGAATCTGATTACTCAATTCCATCTTACACCAGAATTCAGGCCTTTAATTTGTATGCTATATTCTCCCAATAATAAAATCAACGACCATGCTGGCAACTAAATTAAGGCATTTTGAGTATTAATTCAGTGTTCTTTCTACAAAAATCATGAAGTGACCCTGGTAAAACTATTATAACACTAAAACAGAATAGGAAACAAGGCTAAGAAAAAAAGAGTTTCAAATGAACACCAACAGACCTGGTTTTTCTTATAATTTCTCAGGATAGGACTAAATAAATCAAAGCCAATAAATAAATATTATTTTGCAGGCATTCTGGAGTGCTACATCTGGTTTTATTTATAGTACTTAAACCTCCCATTTTGTTTTGTTCTAAAAATGAGTTTGATGAAGACCCTCTTCCTCTAGGCATTTCCTTTCATTTTATTGTAAGTGAAAGGTTTACCTAATGCAAAAAAATTCCCAAAGGGAAGATACTTTTGATTAGCTGGTAAAGTGTCTGAAAAATGCTGAAAACCTAGAATACCCACAGAGAAGTCTGCTAGGAAATGTAACCTTAATTTTGTGATGCTGAATTACTACAATGCCATACAAATTCTGGTCAGGTTAAATTAAAAGCAAAATTTCAAACAGGGATGGACTAAATTGAGGCACAATCGTATGACAGAACCTTGTATGCCCACTGAGTATAATGAGACATGAAAGATGGCCATGATATTCTTGAAAGGAAAAAGCAGGCTGAACACTATAGAGCACGATTATGTTTATGTAATAATAACCCAAGAGAAAAATCTTCTATTCCAAATATTAATAGGAGTTGTTTATGAGTAGAGCAGGAGACTTCATCACTAACTATATTTTTTATTTTAAAAACAAGTGATGGTATATATAAAATGAAGAAACAAATGGAAGTAGAATGAAAAAGTAAGCAAAGGTAGAGGTGACCACATGATTTTCTGAATAAAGAAATATTTCAAGAATAGGTCAGGAAGGGTGAGTGAATTTGATTCATTTATATAATTTGTCTGACAAGTGAATTCTAAAATGTGTGTTTCTGTGTGTACATGTGTGATCTGGAAGGACAGGATATTTAAATGTACAAGGGAAAACAGCTGCAGGGAACTTTTTTGTGAACTCTTGCTTCCCTTAATCTATTCAGCAAATGACAGCCAGAATAATCTTTCTTAAATGTAAATCTGATCTTATCTCTTCCTGATTTAAAACTCTCAAAAAACCCCTCCCCCATCCACCCACTGGTTTGAGGATTAAGTTCAAATTCCATAACATGATTCACAAACTCCTGCCTGACTAGTCCTGGTTTACCTGCCCAGACTCACTTATTATTATTTTCTCTTAGTTTCTGAACTGTGGTTCCATTCAATTTTGTCTCAGTTCCATTCATTGTCTCCACTCTGAGTTTGTAGTGTTTCTCTTCTTGGAAAATTTTCCTTCCAACTCTTTGCCTGATGTTTCTATCTTTTTCACTGGTCATCTTAGACATCATTTCCTCTGCTGTGTCTTCCATGCACAACCAAGTCCTACACACTCCCATACACCTCTGGATTTCACCTCACAGTGTCTCCCTAACAATATTATAGTCATCCTCTGATGTGTCCTTACAGTCCTCCACTGATAGGTCTAAGTTCTATGTTGCTTCTCTGGGGGCAGAGTTCTGAAGACACTGTTTACCAGAGCAAAGAAGAGGGTTAAGAAATTTTGCAAGTTTTAATAAAAATGAACTCATTTGATGGACATCATTACCCTAGGGACATGTATAATAACCCGAATGGTGTGACTCTACTTGGTGTACAACCAGAGAAATGAAAAATTGTGCTCCGTTTGTATACTATGAATCAAAATGCATTTTACTGTCATGTACAACTAATTAGACCAAATAAATAACTTTTTTTTAAAAAAATGAACTCATTTGAAGTTGAACAAAACAGAACAGATTCTTTTAATTTGAAGGTCTGTTCAGCTTGTGAAAAGCTACATCTCTATATCTCTCTGAATGTTTATTTATGACCATTGACAAACTTCCTTTAGTACACCTGAAGCTCTAAATAAGAAATTGGTGAAAGGTTGTCCATATATTTGTCCTTTCATCAAATACTGACAGAGTACCCTCAATCTGCCACTGTAGTCCAGTCATCAATTTGACATGACAGTATACAGGGCATGGGGCATAAGAATGTCTCTCAATATATATCAATACCAAGATAAGAGGTTATAGCATTGTGAGAGCTGTCGCAAGAAATTGAGACAATGATCAGTTAGTCAAACCCAAAGGAGATTTACATAGGAACACATAGAAGGGCCACCTAAGTCAAAATGAGTGGCATTTACTATAGAACCAAGTATTTACATTATGGCAACTAGTTAAAAATAATAGCCATCTCCAGATAGCTATTTTTTAAGCACAGTCATTCTCACATTAAAAAACCCAAATAAACCAATAATAATGTTGAGGATTTCTTATCATATTTGATTCACTGAAAGCCCATCAGTTACTGATGAGGGACACATTTGCAGAAGGACAAGTGGATCTGTCTTCTTGCCACGTGGAATAAGGCGTGGGTAGACATGTAAGATGAGAAAAATAGACAAATAAAATCTGTAAATTCCAAAGAGAAAACAGATTTTCCTTGTAAATATTTCCCCTCAGGACTTCTGACCTCCTTTAAGGAAATGATGGTTTTAACAACCCTGGCTTTGCCTACCACTAGGTTTTCAAATATCTTTTCCAGGAGCAGAGAATAAGTGGAATTGACCTGGTTACTACATGCTAATGGCTTGAAAATGTCCATGAACGTCAAGAACCCAATTAAGATTCAATTCAATAATCACTGCAGAATTTCTGCAAGTAAAATATTGCACTGAGACCAAGAATTTGATGTGGGTAGGTTATCAGTGAATCTCTGTTTTGATCTTACTTTATAAAAATAGGAAAGAAATGTGTTCTGTTTTCTTGGTATTTTTCTTGAAGAATATTATTCTCTGGGAATTTATGGTCTGCTAGGGGTGAAAAACTTCTTTGGCGCCCAAATGTAGACAATAAATTGTTGATTTATGAGAAGTATCTAGTACTTACAGGTGAGGAACTAAGGGAAGAATCCATTAAGAACATAATACTTGTGTTGACCTTTGAGGAAAAGGTGTGATTGGATATGAGAAATGATGCTCCGCAAACCTTTGTTAAACTTTTAAAAGACTGAGTGAGCGCCCATTTCAAGTCTTCATGAAATGAGAGAATTTATTGCATTTTCTTGTCATTGACCTACTTTTTCCTATTTTTATTCAAATAAGTTTTATTCCTTCTGAGAGAAACATGAACAGGGGGTCAACAGGTATCACTGCATGATAAAGTGAATGCCTGCGGAGAGAGAAGTCAGGTTCCATAAAGGAGGGGACCCTTGGGATCAACTTGGATATTCTAGGTGAGGTAACTGTAACTGACCAAAGTGAGATACCCAGAAAGTGCAGGATAGGGTTTGGGAGAGGAGCTGCTACAGACTGTAGTTGAGGTTACTGACTGGGAAGAAGTGGATATTAGGAAAGAGGAGAGATTGACATTGTGGACGTATTTGAATGAATATAGACACCAACACTAAGCCCACAACATCTTCCATGATTGAGTCAAAATGAGAAGCTTGTGTCCTCTTTGCCCCTCTTGGTGGCCTTGTGGCTTCTCCAGGGCCTTGACCTTAGCAAGGGGACCTTCTTGATCTATCATTCTGCTCTGTTTCCCTCTTGCCACATTGTCAAGCTGATGTGTTCAGAGCTGCAGCAGCCTCTTTACTAGACTTGTGAGGAAGGAGGCAGAATTGGGAAAAGGGGAAGTGTGGGGCTAGGAGTCAGAGACACATGTTAGTTCTGGCTTTGCTGGTGAACTGCTGAGTGACCTTCAGCAACATACTTGCTGTCTCTAAATCTGCTACTATTTCTTATAAAACGAAGGGCCTGGGCCAGATGGTCTTTATGATGGCCTTTATCTTGCTACATTTACAAAGTAGGTTATGTAACTCCTAAATGAATGACATCAATAGTATAATTGGCTCAACCCATTTTAGAAACTAAACATGAACTTTTTTTTTGTCTTTTTTTGGTGCCAGGGATTGAACCTAGGGACACTGAATCACTCAGCCATATCCCCAGCCCTTTAATAAATAAATAAATTATATATATATTTTATTATTTTTTATTTTTATTTTTAATTTTTTTTAAAGAAACAGGATCTTGCCGAGTTGCTAAGTGCCTAGATAATCTCTGAGGCTGGCTTTGAACTTGAACTCCTCCTGCCTCAGCCTCCTGAGTTGCTGGGATTATAGGCGTGCACCACCATGCCTGGCTTAAGCATGAAATTTTTAAAAGGTGGCTTCAAAATATACCAAGCCTTACTTATAGACCCTCTGGTTTTCTTCACTCACTGCAGAATAATTCATTCTTATGCCAGCACCTTTATTTTATGTCAGTAAGAGAGTGTTCTATAGTAGAACCAACACTGACCTAGGAGTCTTACCTGAACTCCCCTTGTTACTCTTACAGTATTCTTCTGACCAATCTTGAACCATTCCTCACATGAGAGTGGGTCCAGATTTTCTGATTATTTCCAAGCTGGCACTGGTAGGCTCTGGCTTAGTCATTATAGTTACACTCCCCCTGAACTTGTCCTACAAAGGCAAAAATTTGGGGACCTCACTACTTTGATCTTTTAGGTATTCTCTGAATGAGCTAAGGGTGAATCAGTACCTTTGGAGAACTCCTTTGGGCAAGATCACTCTTGAATGGCCTGAAACCCTGCCTTAAGGATAGAGTTAGAGATAAATTGCCCATTAGAAGTAAAATGTTAGAAAAAAGTTTGGATGGAGAAATTGGTGTGTATGTATGTATGTGGTGGAGAGAGGGGGTAGTTTGTATTTTGCTTCCTGGGTGGATATTTTCCCTTAGAGTTCAGGCATAACAGCAGATCTGTATTAATTGCCCTTGCTCCAAGTTTGCTATCCTTCCTCTCAGTCCTCTGCTTCCTTTACCAGTTAGTACATCCGGGGATCTTTTATCCTGGAGGGAGAAAAATCCACTGCACGTCACAGGTAGGATTTTCTGTTCTGCTGGATATCTATGTGATAAATCTTTACCTGTTTTAATTTAATTGTCTCATGTGTAACAGGAACAATAACCTCAATTCTCAATTTTTATTTTATTTTTAATCTAGAATGTGATTTGTAAAAATAATGCCAAATCTGTAAATTAAAATCCAATATAAATTTAATATTTTCTCCCTGCTTTCTCATTGACTCTCAGAGGTTTAAAAGTCTTTAGGGGCCACTTGGTGAAACACCACCCTCTATTCTGGTGCTTGGATCCTCTGTCAATTGCCATATGGCTTCTGTGTAAATACGCCCACTGACATGAAATTCACTACCTTCTAAAAGAGCTTATTCCAATTTGGCCATCTTTGGTCATTCCAAAGTTCTTTCTTATGCTGATTAAAATCTGTCTTAGAATTTCTACCAACCAATCTTCCATCTACCAGTTGCAGCCATTGCAGATAGGTCTGAGGCAGCCATATGGGTATACTAAAACTGTTCCTTTAAAAATATTTTTATCATGTGTTGCAAATATCAGCTTTAAAGCCAGACAGGTGGCAGGGCTCTCTGTATCATGGAAGCTGCCATATCTTTTCTATATTCCTTTGCATTTGTTCCTTTCCAGATGCTTTGTCAGTCAGCAGTGGTCTCCCATAGCCTACAGGATTTTGTTCAAGGCAGAAGTGATACTTGATACATAGGGTAATGTCATTTCTTTTTCCTTCATAAATCAGCTATGACTAAAGCAATGAAATTCTATTAAGTAGTATAAATTTAAGCCACCTCAGCTGTTCTCTCAAGAAAAAAATAAAGAACTGTTTTTACTGTTGATTCTCCAGTTACAAAAGTTTGAGTATCATCTCAAAAATATTTCAAAAAGAGGTATTATTTCCAGAGACTAAATAGCACACACATGGGATGAGAAAGATCCGTTGACTATAAGGAGCCAGCAACAGCATAGTAAATATATCTGACTCCAGACAATAACCAAAACAAGTCCCCAAAACAGCTGAGTTAATGGGAAATAGATTTTAAAAGAAATTCTCCTCTGGATTTCTCCTTAGGACATCCACTGCCAGCATACACAGTTATGTGTTTGCCACTGAGCCACACCCCTAAGCCACAGTGCATTATGCATGTGGTTTAAGATGTTGAATACTGCTGAGGCTATAGCCCTTGTTAGTCTTGGAACAGGAAATAAGCTTTGTTTGTGGATTCACAAGCAAACAGAAGAACATTACATCTCAATGCAATCTACTCCCTGAAAAGTTTCTCTCTTTGGCTTGAATAATTAAAGCCAAATTACTTTGGGGCTTAGGAATTGTGAAAATTGGCCCCAAGAGGGCAGAAAAGTGCTTTCATGGAAGAGAAATTTTGCTAATGCCTAGACAGATATATCTCTACATATACACATCCATAACCCAAGAATAACAGATCTAAACAAAGAGAAATAAGTGTTTAGATTATCCTTCCCATAATTTATCAAGGATGAAGTCAGTGTTCGATTCTTTATTTTAATAGTTTTTAAAGGTATTATAATATTTAACCTTAACATCATTATAAGGTGGGTATTAATAGTCACAGTTTTATAAATGAGAAAACTAAGATTTAGGTTAAGTACTTCAGATCTTTCTAACTCTATTATTTCATGCTACCAGTTTATTTTTATATGGAAATAAGGAGGGAATGAGGTACAAGTGGTTGTTTATGTGTTTCTGCACGCATTGCTTGGGATCGTTGTTTTCCTATTAGCTATTTTAGGACAAAGAAAATACTTCTGTTTTTTTTTTTTTTTTCTTATACAGCCATCTGGCATTCCTTAGATGGAAATGGCCCAAGCAATTATGAAAATACATGCAGAGCTCTTAGTGCCACGATGACGTTTGTAGGAAGAAACTACTGGATTCTATACCACTCATCCCTGTCCAAAACACATAGGAACTTGGAACACAGTTTGACCAAAGTCTCCCCTGAGGAATCCAAGAAAACTGCCATTCATTTTAATAACTGGGAAGATTCAATGCAGTCACTTTTTTGACCTACATCGAAGGAAGAGCAAACAGCAGAAAGGAAAGCCCAAAGGGAACTGACCCTCCCAGTGTCCTCAAAGGCGTGGAGATTAACCATGCTGATGTTATTTTTAACCACATTTTCCCCTGGATTGAATGCCGATTCTTTTTTTTTTTTTTTT
>NW_025999969.1:6041139-6056090 GCF_001458135.2 Marmota marmota marmota
ATTGCAGAATCACATCAGTTACACATCCATTGATTTACAAATTGCCATCCTAGTGTCTGTTGTGCTCCGCTGCCTTTCCCATCCTCCACCCTCCCCCCTCCCCACCTCTCCCTCCCCTCCCCTCCTCTCTCTCTACCTCCTCCACTGTATAACCCTGAGGGTCTCCTTCTATTACCATGCACTTTCCCTTCTCTCTCCCTTTCCCTCCCACCTCTCATCCCTGTTAAATGTTAATCTTCTTCTCCTGCTCTTCGTCCCTACTCTGTTCTTAGTTACTCTCCTTATATCAAAGAAGACATTTGGCATTTGTTTTTTAGGGATTGGCTAGCTTCACTTAGCATAATCTGCTCTAATGAATGCCGATTCTTAACGTCAAAAATACAAGGTATTTCTTTCCATTCCAGAAGTACAATGTGAGAGCTTCATGATCACCATACCTGAGAAAGGTTAAGATTAGTTCCCAGAATTGAAAAGGGGTCAAAAATCTCAATGGTATTTGTTCACTGACTTATTTATTTATTCTTACACAAGAATGTTCCTCTATCTCTACATCCAAATATAGGTCAGGGTGTTCACAATCAGCTCAATTACCATTTATGTGGTACTTTGTAATGGTAAAAGGACAGATGGTCTGAGTCTGTCTTCCATTCATGGAAACTCAGCTAAGTTGTTCCATTGCCCTCCTAGCTTTTACAAGGTTCTCAATAACTGTTCAGGTTTCCCCAAGGAGTGGCTATAAGGAACAAATGGGAAAATCCATGTGACATTATTTAGGGGGAAAAATATAAATATAAATATATATCCACAAACTCAAAATTGATGTTGCTATAACTATTTATATGGAAGTATGTCTGCTCTCCATCTCTACAATAAGGACTTGTGCTTCATGTCATCTCAGTGCTCAAGATGGGTACATGTAAATGACAATGAGAAAGAAATTCCACATAACTAGCCATCCGACACTATTCTGCCAGTAGTCATGATCGTCACAGCAAAAGAAGGCACAAACCTGAGCCATTTGACTGGAAGAGTATAAGGTTACTTCTGCAGAAAAATGTGAAGGTATCAAGTAAGCCCAAATTTCTCCCTTCAGAGACAATGGCCTAGTGCTTTAAGAAACCTGCATCAGATAACAGTGCAGGATATAAAATCAGAGATTATCACACATGATTATGTGATGCTAATGATGTAAAAGTCAAAGACATTCAGAAAAAAAAAAAAGAATTAGAATATTCCTTTTGGAGAAGAGAGGAAAACCTTTCTTAATAGCCAAATTTGCTTTTCCTTTTCCATCTAATTCCAACTTTTTTATTTTTCTTCCTTTCAAAAAATGTAAGCAGTTTAGTGGATCCCCAAATATAGTATCAGTGGCAACTTCAAACAAACCACGATGATGCGCTCACAACATCATTTTTTTTATATGCCTGGACAGGCCTGACCTCCAGGTCTCATCTTAGCACTCTTCCCCTTTCATGAAAGCCTCCTATGTCTGATCAGCCCCAGATGCACAGCAAAGTTAAACAGGGTCACAGTGTGGGTCTTCAGTGTGAAGACCTCCAGGGGTGGGGTGACTTTTCCTGTGCGTGATCTGGCTGGGTGGCTGCCACACACATGTTGATTACTTTAAGTCTGCTGAAGAGCCCAAAGCCTCAATGGCCTTTTAGAAAGCCTTCCTAAGATGTCATCTTCCAGGGAAGAGTGGACACTCTCAAAAATGGAAAACAAATAGAAGCAATGTCTACAGAATCCCAGTAAAGATGTTAGAGGGAAAACCGGGTGCTACGGAAAGGCAAGGAATCCTACTTTCACCCAAATCCTTCTCCTTAGTCGAATGAGAAACTGAGAGCCAGAAAGGGGAAACAGTTTTTCAAAAGTCATTTTTTGGGAATCATTAATGCCCGGGACCCTAACTAACCATCTTTGCCTTATACCAGGCCAGCGTTTTCCAGATGTTCCGTCTAAATAATGCTGAACTACAGACATCTGGAAACCTGTACTTACACAACACCCAACACAAACTGCTTCCAAATAATCAGAAATTTGCTTTGAAAAATTAATAGAACAACGAATAAATATTTGAGTGATTTCAGACTTTTCACACCATTCATGCAGATGTTTTAATTTGGTGGGGAAATAAACACAATTAGGAAGAGCAAATGTGGTTCCCTTTCTTATGCTTCTATGTAGCTCATTAAAATAATAATTTGCACTTGTCTCTATTGTTTGGCATTTTCTTATGCCTAAACACTTGAAATTCAGCTGGCCTCTTCCGCTTTGTTTATAAAGTTTTCCTTTTGATTTTTTTGGTTGTATAACAATGGATTTTCAACATTGTTTTAATACAGAAATCCAAACCAAATACATTTTTTCTTTCATAATTTCCTTTTTTAAGAAAAGTAGCTTTCTCTTTGCTGCAAATATTTTACTCTTAAATTATGTAATCTCTTTCTTGTCCAGCTTTTGAAAATGAAATATGCTTTTGGCTTACATTGCACAAATTTGTAATATTCGTGATAATAGATGCCTATCTAGCTGACCAGATTGACCTGCCTGCCCATCCACCGTCCATCCACTCATTAGTTTTTTCAATAAATGTTTAATGAGTGCCTTTCGTATGTCAGCTTTAGAACTAGTTATGGGTGATCAAAGTACATAAAAGGCAGGCAACATCGCTGAACTAACTAGTGGTACTATATTTCCATATTCTAGATTTTATAAGAAAAATAACAATGTATAATATTTTATGAAGGTATATTCCTATAATGTAACTGACCTAATAGGAAAGTTCCTATAACCTGATAATCATACGCCATTGGCTATCCATTAAACAAATATATAACGAGTACATATCATGTGTCAATCACTTTTTTAGTGAAAAATATGCTCTCTTGGGATTTTACAATGGCATTAGGCTCTAAAGAGTTTTCAGAGAACCTGCATACAAGCGACTTTTCCCAGTACAGAAAAAACGTTTTACTATATATAAGAATAGTTAATTTTTTTTCTTGTAAGAAACATCAAACAGCATCCTCCAAATTATATTGCATATAATAAACAAAAGATCCTTAAAATTTGCTGATGTGACAATTGTGATTTCAGCTCTCTGGGAATGACCTCAAAGACTTCTAGAAAGTGGTATATTTATGATTTACCTAAAGTACAGATGAGCTCTGAAAGAGTGGGGTGTGCATTCAAGGGAGTGGATCCAGTCATGGGGTCAACACCCTCAACTCAAAATGGTTTAAGATAATTAATGTAATAACTCTCAGGATTTGGTAAGATCTTTGTTTCTTTACCAAAAAAAAAAAAAGCTTAATGAGGTTAAAGTTCCCTGGATCTATTATTATACACAGAATAAAATTGTACATGGTTATTTAACATATTACCCTAAAGAAATATAATTTTTTAAACATTCTTTTAGTTGTTAGGACCTTTATTTTATTTATAGGTGGTGCTGAGAATTGAACCAGTTCCTCATACATGCTAGACAAGCAAGCACTCTACCAATAAGCCACAACCCCAGCCCAAGAAATATAATTTTTTAAATAGTATAATGCATGGATATTAACTTTTCCCTTTGTGAAGTTGGAGATTGAGAGGATCTCCAAACAGGTCAAACCCCAAAATACCTTGAGGGGCCAAGTTGGTATCAACACTCAAATGGTCACATCAAATACCATTGAACAGTGGTTCTCAAGCCTTAGCATGCCTTAGAATGATAGGGATGTCATGATAAAATACAAATTGCTTCCCAACTCCTCAGCAGTCTTAGGCAGGAGAATTGCAAATTTGAAGCCAGACTGGACAATTAAAAGTAACAAAACAAAACACACACACACAGACACACACACACACAGAAAAGTAAGTAAAAAAGGAAAGACAGAAATAAAGAAAAGTGAAAGAAACTAGGGATATAGCTCAATGGTAGAGCACTTGCCTAATATGTGCTAGACCCTGGGTTCAATTCCCAGTATTTCAAAAAACAAAAATTAAAACAAAACGAAACATCATCAATAACCAAAATGCACAAACAAAACACACAGATTGTTGGTCCTCTTCTCCCAAAGTTTCTGATTAAGTTGACCTGAGTCAAGGCAAGAAAAATTGAATTGCTAAAAATTTCCCAGATGAAGCTGGTGCTGCCAATCCAACCTTGAGAAGTCTGCTCTAGGAAATGATAGGGTCATGAAAAAGAACCCTTGAAAACTGCTGCTTCGAAGGGCGTGGTTGCACATGCCTGTAATCCCAGTAGCTCAGAGGCTGAGGCAGGAGGATTGCAAGTTCAAATGCCCGCCTCAGCAAAAGTGAGGCACTATGCAACTCAATGACACCCTAGCTCTAAATAAAATACAAAATAGGGCTAGGGATATGGCTTAGTGGCCTAGTGCTCCTGAGTTCAATTCACAGTACCCCCAAAAAACAAATTAAAAACAGAAATAAGAAAATTGCTGCCTTGGAAATGGAAGTCAAGTATTGGCAGGAGTTTCCATTTTTATAGAGATGATAACCTAGTAATCTATATAAAATTTATTGGCAAATAGTTAAAAGAGTATATGTATGGTTTAAATATGAGGTGACCCCAAAAGCTCATGTGTGAAAAAATGCAAGAATTTTCAGAAGTAAAATCATTGGATCATAAGAGGTATAACCTAACTGGTGGATTAATCCACTGATATGGATTAACTGGGTGGTAACTATAGGCAGGTAGAATGTGGCTGGAGGAGACAGGTCACTGTGGATGTGCATTAGGGTTTATACTTTGTCAATGGTGAGTAAATCACTTTCTCTGCTGCCTGATTACCATGCTCTGAGCTACTTCCTCCATCGTGCCCTTTTGCCATGATGTTCTGAGTTTTGGAGTTGGACATTTATGGACTAAGACCTCTGAAACTGTGAGTTTCAAATAAACGTTCCCTCTTCTATACTGGTTTTTATCAGTCTCTTGGTCACAGGGACAAAAAAAAAAACAAAACAAAAAACGCTGATTAAAACAGTAGGGATCAATGAAATCAAGTCTGAATTAGATTTGTCCTGCAAGCTAAAGGTTTGTACCCTTTAACCAAAGGCATTTAGTTATTTGGAGAATGATGTGTCAATGTTCTCCATAATATTACAAAGACAACATGATGCCCAGAAATCTGTCAACAAAGCCACTTGGTTTAATGCATTCACCACATGTTGGTGGTAAGGTATCAAGTGAGTTGCTCCACTGTGACAGTTCTCACTTTTATCATCTGCAAAACAGAGCTTATAAGTATACTTGCTTCAAAGGACAGCCTGTCATCTTAGATGACATAAAGACATGATGAATAAAACTCCTGTAGTTGTTTAGCACAGGGGCCCTTCTTGTTAAAAATAGTGTAGAAATAATTGTTCTTAAAATTTCAAGTATCTCCCTTACTATTACTTGTTGCACACAGTAAACTCCAATATAGCATTATTGTACAATAATTCTACCACTTGAGAGTTCTTTATTTTTACTAAACAAAAAGAAACAATGTTTTCGAAGATTTTTTTTTAAAAAAGGATTTTGAACAAATAGCCTGAGAGATAACACATAGAATTATATTTTTTATCATAGAATTATATTCAGGTCATTTCAGTATAGCTAAATGTGCCTACTCACTGAAACCCCTCTCTACCTTAGCAGTTGCCACCCTAAATATGGCAAGTAATTTTGTCCTTGCTAACAAGAGGGAGACACTGTTAATAAGCAGACAGGCTTATCAAAATAAAAAAAAATAAAAAAAAGACTCTTAAATAAGCTTATAATCAGCACTGTATCAAGTCCTTGATATAGGCTATCTAATTTAGCACTTAAAATAGACCTAAAAAATATAAGGCACACAAAACATAGGCTTCATGCTTACTGAATCATTTCTTCCTCTGAAGTTTTCACCTAGAGTCACTAATAGATTTTTTTTTTTTCTTTTTGCCTGTTACTGAGTGCCTCTCCAGATAATGTACCCCTAGGTACGTGCTTTTTACCCTCTGCAGACCAGATATCCAAAAGTTATTCTTATATTTTGAGATTTTTTTCAGGCTAAAAATACTGAAACTGTCTTTGCCTAAAAAATCTACTCTTCATGTTTAGTCACTAGTAGGCAGAGTAGTCAGTTAAGATGGCTAACTCTTTTTAAGTTTTAAAAATTTTGTATCCTGCTTTATTCAATTATGTTGACATATAAACACACAGCTGGATTTAAATTGTAACTCTATCACTAGGTCTGTTTCTTTGGGCACATTAATCAATCTCTCTGTGCCTCAGTTTCTTCACTTCTAAGGTAGAAATAATAAGATCCTTACCTCTGAAACACATAAACACTGTTCTTTGCACATAAAAAAATATTCAGTAAATCAGTTAATTGTTGTACCTTATCTCAATACCTTATTCTATACTTTGAATCCTCAAAATAGGAAAAATAAAGCACAAATATGGATGAAAAGAATATAGTGAATACAAGCTATTATCAAGTTATATACTTAAAAATTGATTCATTTTAAAATGGAATAACCTAATATTCCTCAATCATGATACCCAGAAGTAGCTATTGGCACTTCCAAAAAGAATCAGGATTATCTGTAAATTAGAAGCAGAATTCTGACCATGTTCATAGAAAAAAGATCTCTAAGACTCTTTTGAAAAACTAATTTGAGAAATTCACAACTAAATTTACAAGACATCTTTAATGATAGAAAAATCTTAGAAAATGTTTCCAGTATGTGAAGGTATGTTTTATTGTCACTTATTTAATTTGGACTTTGTTTTTTGTCTTCATAAACCATTATTTCTCAGGTTCTGGAAAGTCCTTTTCATTTGGGGAGGATGTGTCAGCCAGGTAACACAACTAGCAGCATTTCATTTTATCAAATGAAATTTAACATAGTTTTCTAAATATAGGATCATGTCATTGGCAAACAGAGATAGTTTGAGCTCTTCTTTTCCTATTCATATCCCTTTAATTTATTTATTTTTCCCTAATTGCTCTGGCTTCAGTTTCAAGGACTATGTGAATAGAAGTGGTGAAAGAGGGCATCCCTGTCTTATTTCTGTTTTTAGATGGAATGCTTTGAGTTTTTCACCATTTAGAATAATGGTGGCCTTGGGTTTAACATTTATAGCTTTTACAATGTTGAGGTATGTTCCTACTATCCCTAATTTTTTAGTGTTTTGAACATGAATAGATGCTGTATTTTGTCAAATGCTTTTTCTGCATCTGTTGAGATAATCATGTGATTCCTGTCTCTAAGTCTATTGTTATGATGAATTACATGTATTGATTTCTATATGTTGAAAAAACCTTGCATTCTTGCAATGAAACCCATTATATCATGATGCACTATCTTTTCAATGTGTTTTTGTATGTGATTTTCCAGTATTTTATTTAAAAATTTTGCATCTATGTTCATCAAGGATATTGGTCTGAACTTCTAGAACTCATAAATGAATTTAGCAAAGTAGCAAGATATAAAATTAACACCCAAATCAATTGTTTTCCTATACACCTATGATAAATCAGCTGAAAGAGAGAAATTAGGAAAGCTATCCCATTTAAAATAGCCTCAAAAATGAAATAAATAAAGAAAAAAATACCTGGGAATTAATCTAACAAATGAGGCAAAAGACCTCTTCAATGAAAACTACAGAATACTAAAGAAAGAAATTAAAGAAGATCTTAGAAGATGGAAAGACCTCCCATCTCCTTAAATAAACAGAATTAATATTGTCTAAATGGCCATACTACATAAAAGCTCTATACAGATTTAATTGCAATTCCTATTAAAATTTCAATAAACTTTTTCATAGAAATAGAAAAATTCATTTGGAAAGAAGCCTAGAATAACCAAAGCAATCCTTAGCGAGAAAAGCAAAACAGGAGGCATCATAATACCAGACTTTGAATTATACTACAGAGCTATAGTAACAAAACACAACATGGTATTGGCACCAAAGCAAACATGAAAATCAATAGAACAGAATCGAAGATACAGAGACAAACCCACATAAATACAATTATACTCAATAAAGGTGATGAAAACATACATTGGAGAAAAGATAGCTTCTTCAATGAATGGTGCTGGGAAAACTGGAAATCCATAATGTAGTAGAATGAAATTTAACCCTTATCTTTCACCCTACAGAAAATGTAACTCAAAGTGGATCAAAACTAGGTATTAGACCAGAAACCCTGCACTTACTAGAAGAAAATGTAGACACAACACTCCAATGTGTCAGCATAAAAACCGATATCCTCAACAAGACTTCCTAAAGTTCAAGAAGTAAAATCAGAACCAATAAATGGGATGGTATCAAATTTAAAATCTTATTCAAAGCAAAGGAAACAATCAAAAGCACAAAGACAGAGCCTACGGAAAGGAAAAAAAAAATCTTTGCCACCTGTATCTCAGATAAGGTGTTAATTTCTAGGATATAAAAAGAACTCAAAAAGCTTGACACCAATGAAAAGAAATAACCCAATCAATAGATGGGCAAAGGAACTAAACAGACACTGAAGAAATATGGTCAACAAATATATGAAAAAATGTTCAACATCTCTAGCAATTAGAGAAATACAAATCAAAGCTACACTGAGATTTCACCTCACTCCAATCAGAATAGCAAATATCAAGAATACAAATAACAATAAATGTTCCAAAGAATGTGGGGAAAAGGATACACTCCATACATTGCTGGTATGGAGTGTAAATTGATACAAGCACTCTGGAAAGCAGTATGGCTATTCCTCAAAAATCTAGGGATGAAACCACAATTTGACTCAGTTATACCACTCCTCAGTATATATCCAAAGAATTTAAAATCAACATATTACAGTGATGCAGCCACATCAATGTTTATAGCAACTCAATTCACAATAGTTAAGCTATGGAGCCAACCTCGATGATTGGATGAAGCAAATGGTATATATACACAATAGGGTATTACTCAGCCATAAAAAAGAATGACTTTATGAAATTAGCCAGTAAATGGATGTATTTAAAGACTATTATGCTAAGTGAAATAAGCCAATACCAAAAATCAAAGGTTGGATATTCTCTCTGATATGTGGGTGCTAACATACAATGGGGACGGGGGGATGGGAAGAATAAATTTCAGTGAATTAGAAAAGGGGAATGAAGGGAGACAGGAATAGGAAAGATAGCTGAATGAATCTGACATTACTTCCCTATATACATATATGAAAACACCACATTGAATCTCAACATTGTGTACATCCTCAAGAGTGGAATTCTGATTAGAATAAGATATACCCCATGCTCGTATAAATACATTAAAATAGATTCTACTGTCATGCACAACTAAAAAGAATAAATATATAAAAAAAGAAATTTAACAGAGTTTTATTCCAGTGTTTACATGAAGTATTAGAACCGGAGAAACTCTTTTATTTTTCTTTCTCCTCACCTTTTTACTTAAAAATGAAATATCCAGGGATTTGTGCAATGTCTTCCTCAAGGTATTGCTGCAGGGTGAGCAGAAGTGAGGAGTGCTCATATGTTCTGCTATTTAGGTATGGCTTTTCAATGTTGAAGCACAGTGGATATTTGCAGAATATACAAAGCTATAAACTGAAAAGGGTTGATCTAGGAAAGAATCTCTGAATTTTATGTTAAACATGAGTGCTTTTTTACAAGGCAAACACTGTGTTAGGTGATTTATAAGCCATAACTCATTGAATCCACATGACGATTTCATAAAGCAGGCATTGTTGTTGTTCTCATTTACAATGGACACAACTGAGGCCCTGAGAAGTAAAAGTAACTAGCTCATGTTAACAGGGATAGAAATGACAGACTTCATCAATCAGACCCAGGCAATTTGGCTCTGAGGCCTATGATTTGCAGCTATGATGCCTGACTAAATCCCTGCCACTTAGCTCTGAGAAGAAACTGCCAAACAGAAAATACCTTGCTATAAAGCATGGATGGTACCAATTTGCATGTGGCATTTTACTAATGTTATATTCATAAAGGCATCCAAAAACTTGCATTGAGCCAGCTAATTCCACCTCTATATAAAATACGATAATCCAACCTTAATCAGTATGAGAGGGTTTGGGTGGGTGCTGGGTAACTGAAAAGTCTTGGAATAAAAAATTAACTACTCTGAGGAATTATGTCCTCATAATGAAATATCAGGTTATAGAGAAGGAGGTCATCAGTTACCAGAAAAAGTACTTGCAAACATTTGCTTTATTTTCACTAAAATAAAACAGATCTCTACATAGATATTGTAAATATTTAGCGAATCCTAAGTGGTTACTGAACTCATATACCATAGATTGCCAAGCATCACTCCTTGCTCAGGGTTTCCTTCCGTTGCTCTTCCCACCCAGTGCTGGTGTGTGTATTTTACAAAGAAGATGTCCTCTATGCTGTCTAGGCTTCACCTCCTCCTCTCTGCCACCACGGAACACAGGCTTCCACCACCTTCTCTGCCCACATTGTTCCCAGAGCCCTCTGCTCTCTATTCTTTGGCTTTTGGGCCGAGGAGGCTTTCCTACATATTCCTGCCCCAAGTTCCTTCTATTTCCACACTTTACCTGAATAATGAATGATCATTTTCATAATTTCTAAGACACGTGAAGCCATATTTTGCAGCATCATGCCCAATAGAAGACAATTAATAAATGGTACCCCTGTTCTTAGCTGGATAGTTACCATATTTATTAAGAGATATAACAAAGGCTTTCTCACTGGACAATGGCTTTTAGCTGCCTTCTCACCCAAGACACATCAAAGGATGTCCTACTCTTGCAGAGTGCTGTCTGGTTTAGCCATCTAGGATCGGGATTGGGGGAGACAAAAAGTGCACAATGGAGGGGACATAGCAGCCAAGGTCTAGAGGCCAGAAATTCTCTATTTTCTCGGCTAATTCACACCTAGAGCAGGTGTTCTTTGCCATCCATGTCTGAGATGTTCTGCTAGTTGTGCACCCAGATGAGAAGGCACAACTCAAAGCAAGGTCTTTTTGATCTGTGGTGCCAAAGCTTCATCTTTTTTTGTTTGTTTGTTTTTGGAGAGTGGGGGCTACTGGGGATTGAACTCAGGGGCACTAGACACTGAGCCACATTCCCCGCTCTATTTCGTATTTTATTTAGAGACAGGGTCTCACCGAGTTTCTTAACACCTCCGTGTTGCTGAGGCTGGGCTCTGAACTCAGGATCCTCCTCCCTTAGCCTCCTGAGCCACTGGGATTACTGGCGTGTGCCACTGCTTAATCTTTGTTGTAGTGCCCTGCACAGGATTCAGCATTCAGTGAATACTGCCAGAATTAATGAAAACTCTGTGGTTCTCAGAATACAGGGGAAAAAATCATGATCATGATTATTTTATTATTATTACTTTAACTTGTGTTTGGGTTTTCTCTTAGTTTCCTCAAAAAGTCTATCCCTTAAGAGCCCAAACTGACATAAGAGAAAAAAAAATGTTTTTGGGTCTGGACTAAGCAAGCCTAAGGAGGAGCTTGAAGGAGGACAGGGGAAAATTCCCAGGAACTGGTGGAGGTAGCAAGCCTGAAATCACCACTGACTCACAGCCACCACCTACAGGCCTTCTGAGATT
The DNA here is from genome assembly GCF_001458135.2 of Marmota marmota marmota. Classification (NCBI taxonomy): domain Eukaryota; kingdom Metazoa; phylum Chordata; class Mammalia; order Rodentia; family Sciuridae; genus Marmota; species Marmota marmota. Next base: position 6,052,723 of record NW_025999969.1, read on the forward strand.
TCCCTTTGCTCCTGCCAACTCCTGGAATGCTGGCCTGAACAAATATTTGGTTATCTCTTAAAAGTTTAAGTAGGGTGATGAACATTTACTGAGTGTCTGTAGTAAATCTGGCATCTTTCTGGCACCTAATGTAAATTATTTGATTTAATGGAACTCTCAATATGTGAATAGAAGCTGATTATTTCCAGCAGCTGAGACCATTGAATCAATTCAGCATGAGGTCATAAAATCCAAGTATACTTCCTATTTAATCTATCTGTCTCCTAATGATAATTACAAAGAATGTATTAGGAAATCAGAGAAATCCAAGGACCTTTAAAAACCATATACGTTAATCCATATCTCCTTGTAAGTATCCTAACTTGACAACTTCATTTGGTGAGACCTGGATATGCACCTATCAAGTGGTGGCCAATACCTCAAACTGACAATCTTTTAGAAATGTCATTAGGCATTAGAAAACAAATGACATTCCTATACTTCCCTTTTATTAAAATGAAAGTATCTGATGTACTTGATATAATTTCTGATTCAAAAATCATACTTATTGATAAAATATTAGACAAGTTCTTATTTATATTATTATTTAACCGTGTTCTGGAACTTCTGAACCCCAAAACAGGATATGTAAAGAAAATATAAAAAATCAGGGACCAATATTATTATAATTTGAGGAAATGAAGAAAATTTGTTGAACTATTAAACTTAGTAAGACTACAACTAAATAGACAAAAATATATATATCCATATAAAACAACTTTCCAATATTCCTTTAATAATCAGTTTACATGTATAATGGGGAAAGAGAATGTTTATAGATTCAACAGACAAACCTTTAAAATATGATCTTTACAAGTAAGGTGTGAGAGCTACATGAAAAAAATTATAAATTTCTCTAGAATATAAAAATATCAAAATAATTAGAAAAAACAGAGAGATTTTATTGTAATTTATTCAGATGGTTCTACGTTCAGATGGTAAAAGAAAAAGGCAGGGCTGGGGATGTGGCTCAAGCAGTAGAGCGCTCGCCTGGCATGCGTGCGGCCCAGGTTCGATCCTCAGCACCACATACAAACAAAGATGTTGTGTCCGCCGAAAACTAAAATAAATAAATAAATATTTAAAGAAAAAGAAAAAGGCAAAAAGATAGATATTTTCAATTGAAAGTAATAAAAGTTAACTTGCTATAATAAAGTCACAACAGTTATAATAATCTATTAGTGAGAGAAAGTTGGATAGAATTTCAATGTAACAAGAAAGCCCATAAACAATTCTTAGAATATAAATGAGCTTTATGTAGGAAAAATGAGTCAATATCAATCAATGAGAATAGAATATAAAATCAGTAAATGGTGTTAGAAAAATTGGTTGATTACTTGGAAAACATCATTTTGACTTTCAATCTTAGCTTAATATCATACTAAAAACAAAGCACAGATGTACTGAGGGTATGAACTAAAATTCTTAATTTTTTGCCCAAAATTTATGTTAAAAAAAAAAAAAACAGAAGAAAACTCATGTAAATATTTCTGGTACCTGGATGAAGAAGAATTTCCTATGCTTAGAAATGATGAAAGGGACTACAAGTAAAATAAACTACAAATTGATTAATATACTAAATGACTTAAGATAACCAAACTATAAATCAACTAAACTAAAATATATGTGGATATATCTTATTTCTAGATGAGAGAATTTCTCATCTTTAAAATTGATAAGTGAATATACATAAACTGAAGAAAAACAACACCAAAATAAATTCTTATGTATATCAAATGATAATCATGTAGGAAAAAATATCTCTAAAAAAGTATAATTTAAATTAATATTATAATCACAATCATTTCTAATCTTTAAGGGACATCGTTTAATCTCTAATGAATGCAATCATAATTCACAAAATAATAAGCAAATTGGGAACATTTAAAATTGAAGCTAAGATTTATGATAAATATTTTAAATGCTTCAACTGGAATAACTGATCAACACTTACCAAAAGTGCCAAAAGAGGGGCTGGGGCTGTTGCTCGTTTTGATCCTCAGCACCACATAAAAAATAAATAAATAAGTAAATAAAGATATTGTGTCCATCTAAAACTAAAAAAATACGTTTTTTTAATTTTTTAATTTTTTTATTAGTTGTTCAAGACAATACAATGATCTTGACATATCATACATTTGGGGAGGGAGGGGAGGGGGGGATAGGGAGGGCAGCAGAATACAACTGACACTAGGATTCTTGTATGTATACACATGGATGTATAACCAATGTGATCCTGCAATCTGTACACGTGGAAAAATGAGAAAAATATTTTTTTTTTTAAAAAAGTGTCAAAAGACCAGTAGAGACTGAGAAACTGTCATATCCTGGAAGAGACTGAGGGAGCTTAACAAATTAATGCAGTGTGCAATCACAGACTCAATGCTGGATCAGAAAAATGACAAGAGCGGAAAAACTCGAGAAATCTGAATAAGGTCTGCAGTTCAGTTAATAGTATGGTATGGATGCCAATTTCATTTTGATCATTGTACTATGGTTATGTAAGTAGATAACATTAAAAGAAACTGGGTTAAGGGTGTATGTCATTTCCTGCCTCATATTTTGAAAGATTTCAGTCTAATGCATTTTCAAAATAAAAAAATTTACAATATGACTAAAGAGAAAAACGAAAGTATAATAAAATCTTTGTATATGATCAATAAATATAAACTGAAGCTTTTCTTGGAGGAAAAAATGAGCTCAGTTAGATTACAAATCAAAGAATTCCAAACTGAAAACCAAACAGAATCAGAAAATAAATAAGTCTATCACGAAAGTAATGAATAAAACTATTTGTACATATAGCTGCTTTTTTCTTTTAAAAAAGCCAATGATATTTCTAGAATCAGAAAAAATGTGCATATATGCATACACACATATATGTGCATCTATATCTATATCTATATCTATATCTCTATATATACACATATACATACATACATACATACACATACAAGTGCACTTTTTTTAAAGAGAAGAAAAAAGAAGTTGCAAAATATTAAGAATGGCATTTAACCATTGCTTGGGGACAAGGACAAACACGACTCTTTAAAATGAAAGAAGGACCGAGGAAGGAAGATGGCGGTGAGGGGAGTGCATTGCCCCCGTGTGCTGCTTCACTGTGTGGGAGTATGACAAGTCAGGATGGCTAAAGGATATCTTGTTAGGAATTTCCAGCAATAGTGGGGTGCTCCGGAACCTGGAGGAAGGATTTCCATCGCACGAGGATCGGCTACGGGGACTCAAATGCGAGAGGTTTGTCGCACGGAGGGTAACACTGCTTATTCAGCAAATCGCCCCGCGGCTAGAGTCTGCAGCGCGCGCTGGAA
>NW_025999969.1:6059385-6094075 GCF_001458135.2 Marmota marmota marmota
ATGGCAATATGTAAATCAATGGATGTGTAACTGATGTGATTCTGCAATCTGTGTATGGGGTGAAGGTGGGAGTTCATAACCCACTTGAATCAAAGTGTGGAATATGATATGTCAAGAAATTTGTAATGTTTTGAACAACCCACAATAAAAAATTAAAAAATTAAAAAAAAAAATTTAAAAAAAAATAAAAAAAAATAAAATGAAAGAAGTACTAACATAAATTTACCATTTTTGTAGAGCATAAAAGGTTCCTATTAATAGCACCATCACCTGTGAGTGTAAAGAAGAGAACATTATGTGGAAATACATTTAATTGAACAGATCAAATAGTAAAGTAAAATATTGCCAATTATTAAACATTTTAACAAAATATATAAGAAATGTAGAATTTTTTTAATACCTCTTTTTCAGCTCAGAAAGCTTATAAACCCAGGAGCTATCTATTGCATCTGAGGCAGTTTATGTGATCAGACAGGAACTTAAATATCTGAGTTGACAAGCTGTTTTATCATATGCCACACTTCCCTCTTCCTTTCCTTTATCCATCTTTGTGGTTGTTCCTTGCTTTGTTATTTTTAGTTTATTCCCAAACATTGAATGTGGGCCTGTTCAGTGCTATACCTACTGCTACACTCAGGAAGGCCAGAATGGGACAAGTTCCCTGTCCTTTAGACCATGGCAAGGTACTGACAGACATTAACTGATGTCCTGGGAATGTTTGTCCAAGATGGTTGAGATGTGCTTCTGTCCATGTTTCGTTCTAAAGTGGAATTTCAAATAAAGCATTTGCTTTTTTCTCCAATTCCAGAAATGTTACTGGTAGAACTCCTTATTTCACATTGTTCATTTTCAAGGATATAACCTTTCAAGTTCGCATATTCCTGCAGGTGTGTTGTTGAAACATGTCTTCATCTGCTCAAATATGCAATTTACTATATGGATTGCCTTAAGATCCTGAGGATCTACTAAATTCTATGCTCTAAATCAACATGTGAAGATTACAGTTTGACAAATTTTCCGAGATTTGATGTCAAACGAAATTCAGACTAAAAATTAAATGTTTAAGTTTTTGTGACAACACAAAAGAAGGAGAAAGAAAAAAAGAGAAGGAAGGAAAGCAGGTTGGCTCACATCCAAGGCAGTAAACCTGGGACACTGACGACTCAGAAACAGGAGAACGTTTACAGGTACATTGGGAGCTTTGGATTTGTAAGATCAGAGTTTGAAGTTTTATTATTTCCTCTTAGAAACATTGTCTACAATTAAACTGTCAGCAGATGTCAGAATTACTAAGTGTTAAGTTTTGGTTTTCTTTGTAGATGTGATTTAACAATCAAAACATCAGAATGTCTTCATTAACATTAACATTAATATTAAAAATTAGAAATACATGCAAGACAAATGAAAATAAGAGAAAATAAGTATCTAGTCGAATTTGATAATTTTCTCATACTCATTGACAATAAATCCAGTAAATCTTTTTGCCCCCCATTTTTGGCATTTGTGTCTGCAAAGAGAAAACCTTTGACCCTCCCTTTCATTAGTTAACCTGGTACTTTTAGAACAGGTCTGTTGTTTTACCTGCTAAGCATTCATTCTCTCTTGTTCTGAGAGCAACGTTTTAATTTTTATCTGCAAACAGTTCCTTCCTCAGTCCATGCTATTTGGATATGATTGACTCTATACACTTGTCTCTAAAAGTTCACAAGGGAGAAAGACTATTCCTACCCAAATACCTACATCTGATTTTCCTGCCTCTTAATCCCCCATGTTAAACTATTTATGAGATTATAGAAGCCCATTTAGCTGAAATTCTATTATGTTGTTTATTTTTCCACCCAGAAGTCAATACTAGCCATATTCTAACACCCAAGATGAAGAAATTTTCTCCCTTTCAACAATTCTGTTCTTATATTTACATATTTAAAAAACAGAAATTTACAAGCAGTGGTTCCCTTGACAACCACAGAAGCTCATATTTTCTGTTTTTGAAACTACATTTAATTTCCTAACATAGGGTTTGCTACAATTTCAAACATGTTGCAAACTACTTTCTGAAACAATATTTATACTGATCTAAAAAGCTGTAATGTGGTTCCATATCATGACAAGGTAACTCTCAGCAGGATGTAAAGGCATCTACAAGACCTATGTAGATTCCTTTTATAAAGAATGTTGGGTGGGCTAGGTAAAGACATAGTTGAAATGCCTAATCACAGATCAATAATTATTCCTTATAAATTCAACCAAAAGTCAGATTAGAAATGATGGAAACTCAGGAAAGAGCTGAGAACTTTCTATAGGATTTAAGAGTCCCGGATATAAGAAAAAGAAGAAAGAAGAAAGAAGAAAGAAGAAAGAAGAAGAAGAGGAGGAGGAGGAGGAGGAGGAGGAGGAGGAGGAGAAGAAGAAAACAATGATATATTCTCCTTATAAAATATTTGAAGGCAGGACGTGGTAGCACATGCCTGTAATCCCAGCAGCTCGGGAAGCTGAGATAGGAGAATCACCAGTTCAAAGCCAGCCTCAGCAACTGTGAGGCACTAAGCAACTCAGTGGGACCCTGTGTCTAAATAAAACACAAAATAGGGCTGGGGATGTGGATCAGCAGTTGGGTACCTCTGAGTTAAATTCCTGGAATTAATTAATTAGTTAATTAATTAAAGCTATTTAAAATATATATGTATATTTGAAAACAGAAAGAAGCCAAACTCAAGAGACCTCCTACTGTTTGATTCAATTTACAGACTTTCCACATGAAAAATTTTAGAAACAAAGAATGGGTCAGTAATTGTTAGGAACTGAGGGAATTTTTTTGGAGGGATGGAATTGCTCTGTGTCTTATTGTCTATATGGTTATTACATGACTATGCATTTGTCAAAAGTAATAGATCTGTACACCTAAAAGGGTGAATTTTAATAATTGTAAATTTAAAATGGATAAGTTTTAAATATTTGAAAAGATCTAGACAAATGACTTTTTTTTGTGTTTTGTTTCAGTTTGCTTCATGGAAATTAGAAACAGTTGACAAAGCAAACAATTTGTTATCAGAACACCAGTACTTGAACTTTGTCCCCCACATTATTTGTTGTGTAACTTTAGGGGAAAAAATTTAACCTCTCTGGTTCTTTATATATCTAATGGATATGAGTATACTTGCCACCCACTGGCACCTACATCATGGTATTTGGCAATTGAGCCCAAGTATATAAAATCCTATTAAAATTTTATATGAATATAAAACCTGTTCAAAAGATACTTTAAAGGTTTTAAATCCTTAAAGATTAAAAAAAATGCTAAATTCTGAAAGAATATTTTCTGTTTTGAATTCTTCACTCAATTTCTCAGGTCATCCTCTTTGTCACTCCCTTTCCATTCACCTGCTCTGATCCCTAGAGCAGTTCCCCTTCACCCTTTAATGATTCTAAGGGTCTCCTTTTACTGCCACTTTTCTATCATGCCCTTTGCCTTAATTTACACTAAAGGACAGCAGGATGGGAGTGATGTACTACTGATAACTGGAAGCTCTTCCCATTTAAACAAAGGCAAAAGGTTAAGAACCATCTAGGCAGCTTGAGGAGATCTGAGAGAGCCAAAGCAAACCCAGATCTCATATTGAAATGTCTTACTGGAATTTTTCCCTGACATGTGCTGTTAATTAGCAGTGAGGTTTGGAGTGGGGAACAAGAGGTGCAAATAGGAAATGTGCCCACTAGTTAAGTAGCTGAATTTAAATCAAATGCAGGAAACTTAAGTGAAGAAAATGTATTTACCTGTGGGATGGGTATTTCCTAACAATTATTTTGTCCTATTGCAAATCAGTGTCTCTACTTCCGCATCATTTCTCTTCTCATTTTTCAACATTTATCAACACTGTGAATGAAATTTTCTTCTGAAAGTCCTACTCGACACCACCATTTTGTTCCCACCTCTTTGATTCCTTAATAAGTAGCAGAGTTTGCTTTTTTAAAAAACCACTTGACTCTCCCTTTTCTTCCAAACCCTTTCTCACTTTTTATTTAGTCTGTGATTTCTTATTTGAGAAATTTGCTCTTAACCAATGATGCATCCCCCATATATTGTGTCTCCAAATAGTAACTAATATATAAGTATATAATACTTGTTTGAATAAACAAAACAGTGAAATCCCATCATAAGAAAGTCTGAGGAAGTCAACCAATTAGTTTGTGCCTTCGAATTCTGTTGAAATGATTATTCCCTATTAATGAATATCATTTAAATTGGCTTACTGTTGATAAAATACATCCCACAGATACAACCATTTCATACTTAACATACTAAACAGACCCTCCTGTTTAATATCCATTTTTAAAAGAGGTAACTTTGAGTCTTAGAGAGATTATGACTTGCTTAAGATTGGATGGCAGACAAGGCAGGAAATTCAATTGATAATCTAATGTGATAGATAATCTCATTTTTTCTACTTAATCTTCAATCTCATTTGTTCAATCTATCTTTGGCTTTAATCCAAAGGAAACACAATTGTTCCTCCAAGTTTCTTCTGTTGACTCAGACATAGGCCAGCAACACTCTATGTGCTGATCCTGAGTGGTGATCCCACCCCCTCCTCAAGGATGCAGTGAGCAGCAGTCATGGTGCTTCAGGTACTAGCATTGATTCATTTAAAACAGAGACCTCCATGATTATTAAGAATACAAGTAACAATAAATGTTGGAAAGGATGTAGGGAAAAGGTTCATTCACACATTGCTGGTAGGAATGTAAACTGATACAACTATAATGGAAAGCAATGGAGAGTCCTTTGAAAATATGGAATGGAATGACCATTTTACCCAGTTATCCGACTCTTCAGTATATACCCAAAGAACTTAAAATCAGCATAGTTCAGTGATACAGTCACACCAATGTTTATAGCAGCACAATTCACAATAGCTAAGCTATAGAACCAACCTAGGTGCCCTTCAACAGATGAATAGATACAGAAAATGTGATATATATATATATATACACACACAATGGAATATTATTCAACCTTAAAGAAGAATAAAATTATGGTACTTTCTGGTAAATGGATGGAACTGGAGACTATCATGCAAAGTGAAGTAAGCCAATCCCCCCAAAAAACAAAGGCCAAATATTCTCTCTCATATGTGGATGCTAACACACAAAAAGGATGGGGGAGGGAAGAACAGAAGTTCAATGGATTAAACAAAGAATAATAAAGGGAAGGGAGAAGAGGTGGGAATAGGAAAGATAGTAGAATGAATTGAACGTAACTTTCTTATGTTCATATATGAATTCATGATCCGTGAAACTCCACATCATGTACAACCACAAGAATGGGATCGTAATTAGAATAAGTCATAACCAATGAATGTACAATATGTCAAAGTATACTCTACTGTCACGTTGTCATATATATCTAATAAGAACAAATAAAAATGAATAAATTAAAAAAAAAATAAAACAGTCATAGCAAAACTGAATCCCCTTTCTTTAAGAAACTAAGTTGACACATTGGAAAAATACAAAGGTTGTATTTAATTGGCAATGAAATAAAAATCTCAACTAACAAACAAAATCATGCTAGATTGGCAGATTCAGACACTCAAACAATAGTAATATCTTTATGTTGGCAAATCTTTCATGGTTTATTACAAATAATGGCATAGCCCATTTCATTTTACTCTCTGGAGTGAAGGAATAAAATTATCACTTCATTTTATATATAAAGTCATTATAGGTAAATAATTTCTCAGATATTACACTGCTGATAAGAAAAGACTTAGGCCTGTAACTTATGCCTTTTAACCCAATTCCAGGATCCTGCCACTAAACACATTGTGATCCCTGTAAGGAGAAACAAGTTATAAATCAAAATCTACTTCAGTGATTTTAACATTCCTGAATCATTGCTTTGAATCTAGTATAAGCTTTAGATTCCTCCCCCAAAAGATGCTTATATATACACAATTTTGCATATAATTCTATGGGCTTCATTGAGCCCCAAGCCTCAACAAGAATATAAACCCCAGGGAAGAATTGCTATTCTAGGTAAAGTTCTGTATAAAAACTAAGATATCATAATCTCAGATTTTGGCAAATGAATGGACTGAGAGACTCTCAACCAACCTTTTTCCCTAGTCTCCACCTCAGCCTCTCACATGTACTCACTCTATTTGCATGATTCTAGTCTCTTTGTGTGATTATTAATCAGCATGCTGTGTGCATGTTTGTGGGGGGGGGGGTAATTGGGGGACCACATGCTAGGCAAGTCTTCTACCAGAGTTCCACTCCCAGCCCCAAGCATGCTTTTTAAGGATATTTTAAATTACTGATACATATTCATAATTTGAAACAGGAATTTTGATGTTATGGTAAGGCATTTTGGCAAAATTAATCTGTAAGCATTTTAGCCATGAATACTATATCTTATTATCTTATTTGCCTTTCTTTCAGGTCATATATTGCAGAAACTCAAAACTTCTTGAACAAATCCATAACTAAAAAATAAATAAAACAATGGTTTATTCCTATAACAGGCTAGTATTATTAACAGGTTAATATTATTTGAACCCAACATGTGGGTTCAAATAATATTAACAAAAAGTCATTACTAACATTCTTTTTCATAACAAAGTCATTTAAAATCTGTTAAACTTAAACGTCTTCATTGATTTCAAAAACCTCCAAAATCTAATAACAAGCTAGTTCACACTGAATGAACACTAAAATGTAAGAAAAACAAAACTGAGTTTGAGCTTGGCACTCATTGTAATATAGCTAAATCCAAGAGTAAGTAAGGCTTACTTACAGTAAGCCTTGTTTGATTCCCTCTCAAACTGTACCTGAGAATGCTAATGACAAGATGTGTCACAACATGAAGTCCTTACTGGGCCTGCGTTTCCGGAGACAGGGAGTAAACCTGGTGAGTTACTCAGAATCCAGGCAACTAGGAGTGCTGAGGTCTCCTGGGGCCTATGAGCACCCACTCTCCCTCCAAACAGCAGGAATGTTTCTGAATTGTCTTAATCACCCTCCAGGTTCTCCCAGACAAAAACCTAGAGCTGAGGGGCTGGGACTGTGGCTAAGTGGCAGAGTGCTTGCCTTGCACGTAGGAGGCACTGAGTTTGATCCTCAGTACCACATAAAAATAAATAAAATAAAGGTATTGTATCCATCTACAATTAAAAAAATATTTTTAAAAACTAGAAATGAACAAGAACTAACTACAGAATGAAAAAAATGTAAAAATCACAAGCAGGAGCAGAAAAAAAAAGTCATCTATAATAAAACCTGATGATTTTTCAGGTCACATTTTGCCTAACCCTCCAGGGAAGAAACTGAGATAAAACCTGCCTTTTAACTTAAAAAAAGTTGTTTCTCTAGGATACATTAATCACTGAAACCAAAGATGGAAATGACTGTATAGGCCATTTATTTCTTCCTCAAGACAAGCCAGAAACATACCTTACAGTTTCCTTCCTAAAGCTCATATAGTATTTATCATACCCTGATTGGAACCATATGCCATAATAATTCACATTTTATGGATAAGAGTAAGGTTAAAAGTTTTAAAGAATAAACTAGACTTGGTAAGCTTCATTGGACACTGCTTTTAAAATTTCTGTTTAACAATTGTGCACTATAAAGAAGGAAATTTTTAGAGGGCATGTGGCAGTTGAGTTCTCCACTAATAGCCCTCACATCATTACTGACCAAAGTTACATGGCAACTAACAGTTAAATAAAAGTGTATATTCAGTTTTAATAAGCAATTTGATAATGATTCATAGTTTGCCAAAATTAAACTCTGATGTCATAACTTGGTGATATGTGGCATATACTATCTTCTTTTATAATGAAGAAACAGGATTCAGATACTAAACCACTATCTAAAAATCTTATACATTTTTAGGGCTCAGTCACCAGATCACTCATTTGTCTTTGTCTTAAAAAATAATTGTTTAGCATATAATATGTACTAAGAACTATACTGATTGGAAAACAGAAATACAAAGGCAAGAAGTATACAGTCTTTGACTTCTAGGAGTTCAAAGTCTACCAAGGAGCATGAGGAGAAAAACACAAAATTCTGAATAGAGAGTCTGATAAATTCTCCAAAGGCTTCTGAAATGACATGAGGACTGAGGAGGGAGGAATCAATAAAAGAGATCTTTTTAAGTTCATTTTCTGTAGACCATAAAATTGGTACAGGCATAAAATTGGATTTATTCATCCCTACTTTCCCATAGACTTTAGTGCCTTCTGTAGGTGCCCAGCAAGTGCTGGTGGGAAGAATAAATGAATGCATTATCTATCTGTTCCCCATGTTTTATATGGTAGTAATTCCTATAATTATTACTGTACACTTAGAGGAACAGATTGAAAAATTCCTGCATATGGAAAAAATAGAATGGTGACTAGTGTTGCCTTAGATATTTCTTAAATGGGTATTCAGCCTTTAATCTCTTTCCATGTAATGACTCTGTATGTGTGTCATGATGTTCATAGTAACTGTTACCACAGAAATTCATTTATACTTTTTATCAAATGGCATGCAGGAGACCACCAGTTATAGGATAATTGACAACTTGGCTGCAGAGATTCCAGAAGAGATTTAGAAAATCTGGGATAGAGACATATTCAAAGGATAGCCAGACATTTAAATAGTTTTTATTGGGTCTGTAAACCTTAGTGTTACTCGTTTAGTGCAAAATCCATGTGTGCACAGAGGAGTTACTTGAGGCTTGCAAGGCAGAATGCCTCTGGAACTAATGGTTCCAGAATCTGCCACCTGCAAAATAACTTCAGAAAATCAGATTGTTCTAGCAATTTCAAGTTACAAGTGCACATCCTTTTATAGGACACTGAATCAGATTGGTCATCTAAGGACAAGCAATATACAGACTAAAAATATGTATATTCATCACCTATAAAGGCACTACTTACATCTTCAGGATCATTAATATACAAAGTGGTGTTTGTCCAGTTTGTCACTGATGATCTTTGAGTCATGCACACCTCTTGCTTTCTTGTCCCCACACAAGGTGGCTCTGACTTAAGACAAATGGCATTATTGTCTGCGGAAAGCTATTGGGCTTCAGACAGATTGGATACATTTTCATTATTCTCTATACAGAAGCTGAGCTGATCAACATGCAACCCATTCAACAAATACTTAATGAACACCTACTACCAAGCTGGCATATAATAGTTGTAAATTAATTTCCATATGGTCGAGTTCATGACCCTTAAGTAAACACTAAAATCTGTGTTTACCACAAGTTCTTCACTTATTATTTTCATATCCTCTCTCCATTAAGCTTACTAAGACTTCGTCTTCACCAAGCTTATGGGAGTTAAAGAGAACTTTACTGCCTACTCAGCAAAAGGCTTAAAATCTGTCCAGTAAGAAGACCGTGAGAGGCTCACATCTGGCTTCTGCTTAGTGCAATTACAGAATGCAAACTAGCACTTTTGTCAGCGACTTCTTAAAAGTTTCCATTAGTGATTTCCAAAAACTTAAAGACATTGTTAGTGGTTCTGCAACCTGAAAGGCCCCAAAAGTCCTAGGTCAAGAGCTCAACATCTGGTGTGGTCATTGATGATCTTCTGGTAACAAGTTAAAAACTAAATTAAACAATGTCTCCCATTTGATTTCATGTGGTTGTTTTTACATCCTCAAGGACAGGGAGAGAAATATTCTGCATTTTGTCTACAAGGACAATTTTAAATTTTTAAGTAGAAAGGAATACTATAAAGAAAACTTAAAAAAAAACATGGGAAGTTAAACGTTTAAAATTTCTCAACATGTAAAGAGAATATCTGAAGAAAGTAAAAGAAAATCATTGTTTGTCCACTGTGTTTTATTTTTCTTATCTAATTTATCTAATTTTTCAGTTTAGAATTGCATATGCATATGAAATAGATTCTCCCAAAGGAAATAATATATCTTAATGAATCATGTCTACAAATGCCTAAACCAAAGTCATCTAGTAATCACCAGTTTGCCTCAAAACTTGCCACTGTTGTGAATGCAATGTCAGAATGAAGGAGGCAGGTAGGAGAAAGATATTTATTTTGTTGAAGACCTATCTGGAGGGAGATCCCTAACCTGTAACTAACCTAATAGACATGAATAGAAATCTGATATTCTGAATCGTGTTGGTGACTGACTGCCATGGCCATGTTGGATATGCTTAAAAAAAAAAAAAAAAAAANATATATATATATATATATATATATATATATATATATACACACATATATATATATAATTTATTTATTTATTTATTTTAGTTGTAGATGGACATAATACCTTTATTTTATTTATTTTTATGTGGTGCTGAGGATCAAACCCAGTGCCTCACATGTGCTAGGCAACCTATACCACTGAACTACACAACCAGTCCCAGATGCTGTTTGTTTAATTGATCCAATCCACAAAGGTTGTGTCAAGTGACTATGAAATTACACTGTGGACATCAAAAAGAGTACAGTATTGGGAATTAGGTAACCTGGTTCCATAAAAAAAAGAATCTATTAAGAAAAAGAAAGAGAGACATAAGCATTTTAATATTTTTCTGGCCATCTATCTCACAGGAGTAATGTGTGATATATCAAAAAATACAAAAGCATACGACAAACTCTCAAGTTACAAAGCAATGAAAAGATTATTAGCTTTGTAGGGAAAGATGAAAAAAAAATGTAGTATCCTACTCCAGAACAGCCCTTATGGATAAAAATACCATATTTTCTATTTTGTATCACTTGTGGTCCCTCCACTAAGCCTTCTGGCCTGAATTCAAAGGAATAGCTCCGACTCGACACTGGCCTCATTACTATTCCCTTTTAAGGGTAAGTGGTATTCCAGCATGCTGACTGTTCTTAGAAACTAGAGGCAGGAGAAGGCAGGGAAGAATCAGTCCCCAGAGCTCCATATTTTGGAGAAAACTGATGAGTGCTTATGTTTGTTTGCTGATGTTCTGTGTTGCATTCATTTCATTTGGTAGGAAACCAAACTGGGAAAGAAGGTGAATCAATGGACTTTAATGTGAAAAATGAAGGCGGGTAGAACTTTTCACTTCAAAAGTCATCATTAGAGATAGGCATTGTTTTTCCTAAAATAATTTCTGGTAGTAGAACTAAATAAGATTCATGTCTTATGAGTGAAGGACTGTGAGAGAGAAAGTATGAGAGTAAGGAGGATGAACCCTGCATCCACACACTCTGCACATCCTCAGTGGGCTCCTGGAGTCAGATGGAGGAACTCAACACAGGTCTGAGTTGAAAGGCAGCATACAGGTTACCCCGTCTGATCTTATCATGGGGACAAGGAAGCTCAGGGATGAATGCGGTGAAGGTAGGAGTTCCTTGATGGTTCCTGATGGTCAATATGTGATCACAGTTAAAAACTCAGTAAAGCTAAAAAATGACTTTCAGTAAAAAGTTGTTCTTCCCACTCTACTCAGTCTCCTTTTAGCTCCCCAGCAACTGCAGGAAAAGGAAGAAGGAGATCCAATTCATTTGAGTGCAAGTCAGCAAATTCATTTGGAAGAAACAGGAAAAAAACAAAAACAAATTAAGCTCTGAAGCCAACAAAGACTAGCTTTGAATCCGGTTTTATCAATGACTGGGCAAAATTCTAAGGCTCTGTGATCCTCCTATGCTCATCTAAAGCTTAACCAGGCTCTTGATGCCCTAGCATACATTTTGTTCCTACTTTGTAGGACGATATTTTTAAATTCAGCAAATGGCCATGCCTAAGGGAGGCATAAAGTTGTAAAACAAATCTGTGCCTTTATAAATACTCCAGTCTCTTCACATGTGTTCATGTGCACTGCACCTGGGCTGTACAGACTACATGAAATCTTTCAGAAACTCA
The DNA here is from genome assembly GCF_001458135.2 of Marmota marmota marmota. Lineage (NCBI taxonomy): Eukaryota > Metazoa > Chordata > Mammalia > Rodentia > Sciuridae > Marmota > Marmota marmota. Next base: position 6,071,254 of record NW_025999969.1, read on the forward strand.
CTACCCATTGGGTTTGATTTTACTCTTTGACACTGTAATCCCAGAGAGTCCCCCCACCCTTGCCATCTGTACATCTCCTGCCATTTCTAAGAAGTCCCTTCATATTTCTACCTTATGGTCTTTCCAGAATACAATGACTGCTCTCACACCTCCATGATATTTCTCCTTCAGGTTAAACTTCGCCATTGTTAGAGTTCAATGAATTCCTTGACTTTTTCTGATTGGCAGCAATTAGGATTTGTGTTTATTATATAGTGTAGGGTCAGGGCATATCACTCATGGACACAAGTCAGGATTCCATCCAACCACTGAGTTGGGTGAGATTCTTGGAAAAGAGAGTGATTTGATAGTTTTGCATCCTGTCTATAGGGGCCAAAAATTGATACAGGTAATGTGCTACAGTTTTAATTTTACTTGCAACATTTTTCTCATTTACTCTTCTAGGTTTATAATTATTAAACCAACTTCAGCTAGAGAAGATATTCCTTTTTTGAAAGTCAGCAAAGCTAGTGACTATGGGTCGAGGTTAACCACTTAAATACTAACAAAGGTCATGGGTACAAATACAAGATGCCAGCCTTAATCTATGTCCTGTAAAAATTTACAAGAAACAAATAAAATCCAGTCACTGCATTACTTCCTAATTCAAATAAGAATAACAATGTAGATGGTCTTATTGAATCAGGATCCAGACGGAAAATAACATTCTTGCAGGAGTGACTTTGTAGAAGTAAATGACATTTGTGAAAATGTTCTCCCTCTGAAACTAAAACGTTCATATCCACAAAAGAGCAGTAATAAATTATATTATCTATTTTTTGATAATTGCTTCTTGGAAAAGAGTATTATCTCTTCTGAGTTTAATTATGCTTGGTATCTATTGCCTGCCTTATCATATATTCTTTTTTGATTATCAGAATAGATTTCCTTTCTATTTCAGAAATTACTAGAGAGGGTGTAATCATTAATCCATTATTAAACATTGCCTTAATGATATCTTGATAATCTATGTAAATTAATGTCCTTCCCACCAGAAAGCATTATAAGCAATTGAGAAAAATTAATGTCCTTCCCACCAGAAAGCAATATAAGCAGTTGAGAAAATTAATGTCCTTCTCACCAGAAAGGAATATAAGCAATAGAGTAAAACTTTTTTCATAAAATATTTGCTAGATATTATATCCAAAATGTTAAATTATAAACTTCCCACAAGAAAGTGCTATTTTTGCCTGGCATGGTAGAACATGCCTATACTGTCAGTGACTCAGGAGGCTGAGGCAGGAACATTGCAAGTTTGAGGCCAGCCTCAGCAGCTTAATGAGATACTGACTGAAAATGAAAGCTAAAAAGGACTGGGTAGAGCACCCCACCCCCAATCTACCCAGTACCACACACATACATGCACACACAAAGTGCAATTTTTAAATATACACACATCTAACAGAATATAATGAAGTAAAAGACATTTCTTTATAAAAAAAAAATTGTTTAAAGTAAATTCTGGGGCTGGGGATGTGGCTCAAGCGGTAGCACGCTTGCCTGGCATGTGTGCGGCCCGAGTTCGATCCTCAGCACCACATACAAACAAAGATGTTGTGTCCACCGAAAACTAAAAAATAAATATTAAAAAATTCTCTCTCTCTCTCTCTCCCTCTCTCACTCTCTCTTTAAAAAAAGAAATAAAAAATAAAGTAAATTCTGGCAAATCAAATCTGTTTTAAAACCAGTCTTTTTTTTTTTTTAACTGAAATAAGAGTTTTGGAATGTTTTTTGGCTGAATTCCAGATAGGAATCAAAACAAAATAAATAATAGAAATATATTGCTCTCCTGACTTCCTAGATAAATAGACACTATAAATAAATATGATATAAAAACAAAATTATTGCCTTTTATTTTTTTTTGTTTACATACTGTACATCTATTAAAATATATGCAAGGTCAAATACTTTTTTTTTCTTTTAATAAAAACAAAACAAATTCACTAACAAGGGAGTCAATAGGTGCCAACTCCATTCCCAGGATATTTTGAAAATCATCATCCAACACTTTTTCAGCACTTGTTAGAAGTAGAAGTTACTCACAGATGCTTGCTGCCTTCTTGCCACACTTCATAATCCCACCATATGACATTAGTTTTGGCTGAACCAGATGCCAAATGGGAGAAATTTTACAGTACAGAGAAATCAGCGTGGTGGAATGATACAGAAACTTCCAGCCAAGACACATTCCCTCTGCTTTTAATTCCCTAACAGCTGCCACACCCCTTCCTAGAGCATACTGCACATAGAATCCAGTTCTGGCATTTGCCTCTCTTGTGGTCTCAATACGAATTACAAGACATTTAAAGAAAAGAATCCTAAAATGTATATTATATTCCACTCATGCATGGAACATGAGTTCAAGGCTCCACACTTACATGTGGGCCTCCTGACAGCTATGATCTCTAAACATGCTTTTCCCTCACCAGGGAACACCTCACCAGGCACACTTGATTAACTCTGCAAACGCACACATTTGTCTATAGAGTATAAACTGACAATCTCCAAAAAATAATATTGTAAGGTGGCTTATAATAAAATATGCATAGCCAGAAAAATATAATGTTAGAAGGAATAAACAAAAACATTTTATGGAAAGAAGTGATTGATTGTACCTGGAAAGTGATTTGGGATGCATCCATTGGTGCAAAAAATGGTGTAGACTCTTACTCGGCATCAGGGAAGGCTCTAGTCACATGATTTATTGGAGAACAGAGTCTCTGCTCTCAAAGGTGTTGGTGAAGTGATATATGCAATGATAGACAGAACTGCCAAATCACTAAGATTATTAGAGATTGAACTTTTCACCATACATATGAAAATAGGACAGTGGGATAGAATAACTGGGGAAGGAGACTCCTTTGAATTTGCACAGCAGGATCTCTCCAGGAGGTTACACTTGGGCTCAGAATTCTAAAGCTCTGACTGGAGAGAGAAGACCTGGAGGAAGGTATACAAGGAAATGAGAAAAGTAAGTACAAAGGTTTCCGGTACCTTTGAGGTTGGGGGAAAAAAAAAAAAAGCTAGATTTTATGGGACCTAGTAAAATGAAGGAAGGCCCGGTAGCAAGTAGAGTCCAGATTTTCTAAGGCAATGCAAGACAATGAAAGGGAGGATCCTAGATTTACTTCTCAGAGATGAGAATACTGAGGCCATTAGGCTCCACACTTATATGTGGGCCTCCTGACAGCTATGATCTCTAAACATGCTTTTCCCTCAGCAAGGAAAAAGTAGAGCTGAAGTTATAAGAAAAGATAGCTAAAAATAATGCAGATTTTCTTCTTCCCACATTCCTGCTTATTGGATTGTATTCCTGCCCTTACCCTTTAAAAACCCCTTCATAGTTTTAATTATGGGAGAAAGAGGGAAAAAAAAGAAAGAGAAAAATTAACTACAGAGGTGGGGAGGTGTCATAGGCAGTTTTACATGTCAAGTTAGCTAGAATACAGTCCCCAAACACTAATTGAGGTATATATAGCTGTGAAGGTATTTTGTAGCTGTGACTAAAATCCCTATCAGTTGACTTTCAGTAAAGGAGACAATTTGGGAGGGATGGTTCCATCATTTGGAAGGTTTTAAAAGCAAAAAGGAAAGGCCTTAAGAGGATTTTTACTTCCCTCAGGAAAACGCAAATCCTTCTATAGCAAGCTGCTTCAGTTTATGAACATGAGTTCAATTGCCCTTTTGGTGGCCTTCTCAGACTTGCCAAGGTAGCCACAAAATCATGTAGTCCATCTCCTTGTAATAAATCTCTTATTATATACCTGGTTCTATTTATCTAGTTAAAAAACTGATACAAGATGTGACACATATCTGTAAATAATGTCTTATGATAACATGCACCAAACAACGAAATGGTAAAGACCAACACAGTCCCTTCATTTCTGTGGTAATATGGATTTAGTTATGTGGAAGATGTAAAAAGAAAGCACAGTCTACTCTGGCATAATACTGCCAAATTCCTTTGTTCTGGCCAAATGAACTCATGGTAGATGATGATGAAGTCAGAATCAGAACTTGGGAGTTCTCCCATCTTGTATGTGTGAGTCACTGTCATTCTGAAGTCTACTGACAGGATAGCTTGTCATAATGAGCAGCAATATTATAAAATCAATGCTTGAGCACCATAACATCACAAATAAGAATGTATCCTCAAGGAATAATTAATTTTGAATACAAAAAAAATGCTGTAAAGGGATTTTCCTTAGTAAACAGTGTTTCCGGACAAAAAGAGGATTAAATTAACCAAATGCTCAGCATTAATGTGAATTAAAGAAATTCATGGCAATTTAAATCATGAAATCCTATTGTTATTCTAATCGGTGTGGCAGAAAAAGATTAGACAATATTGAAAAAAGCTTTATGACATATTAGAAGATGAAAATATAGGTTACAAAAGGTATTAGTCAAATTTTGAAACAAATATTTATAAACAGGGAGAAAAGACTAGAAAGATAACTAACCTCATAGTGTTCTCAATGATTATCTTGAGCACTGAGAGTATGCAATGATTGTCATTTTCTGGTTTTTGCTTATCTCTATGCTGTTTTCTTTTGCAATGAATGTGTATGCTCTTAGAAAAGTAAAAACTATTCACATTTTTTTTTGAAAAGAGAATAATCAAGAAGAATATATTTCATTTAAAAAAATATGTGTTACTGTTTGATGTTAAAAATCTTTGTAGCTGATTGTTTATGTGCCAATCACATTATCCAGCCATGTTCTGAACCACTGAACTGACAGGATAAGCCTGTCCCCCTGTTTCCTACAGAGTCTTCAATCTTCTGAAGCTGCAGTTTCACCAGCTCAAAGTCCATCAATCATCCTCATTCCAGTTGCATCTATGCTTCAGTTCCCAGACTCCTTTAGCATGGATACAACTTTTGTTTCCATCACCTTAATGGCATGGCCACATCCCATTCATGTTTCTTGCTTATCAATATACTCTGGTTCCATATACCCACCACCTCTGTGGAAGTGTTTCTGCCTGAAACCTTCAAGAGCTTATATCTGACTATACTTACCTTCAAGTAACTGCTTTGTTTCTCTGCAGTTAAAGAGTGACATCAGCTTACTCATTGTCCTCTATCAAGCCCTAGACATCCACATTTCCTTCTGATGTGTTTTCTTCAGCATTACACTCTATTCTCTACCCATCTCCTTTGACACAATAGAGATAGGCCCATGTTTCGTGGAAGAACTCAATTATCACTGCATAGTGGTTTGGATGTGATGTGTCCCCCAAAAGTTCATGCAAGAAGGTTTGGAGGACAAATGATTGGATTATGAGAGCCTTAACTTGATCAGTTAATAAATCCCATGATGGGATTAACTGAGTGTTAGCTGGAGGCAAATGGGGTGTGGCCACAGGTGGTGGGGCATGCCTCTGGGGTATATATTTGTATCTGGCAAGCGGAGATCTCTCTCTCTCTCTCTCTCTCTCTCTCTCTCTCTCTCTCTTTCCTCACTGATCATCATGTGAGCTGCTTCCTTCCACCATACTCCTCATCTGCCATGATGTTCAGCCTCACCTCGAGCCCCAAGGAATGGAGCCTGCTGTCTATAGACTGAGACATGTGAAACCATGAGTCCTCAAATATATTTTTCCTCCTCTACAATTGTTATGGTTGGGTCTTTTAGTCAGAGTAGCAAAAAAAAAAAAAAAATCTAACTAAAACACACCGATTCCATCAATTTTTGCCAGATCCCTCTAATCGGTCAATCCTGTCACGCAATGCTACTCTTCAGTCTGTTTTTGTAAGTTAGATGATTGATCTATATTTTCTTGAGCAGGATTCTGCTTTATTCATCTTTAAGTCTCATAAACATTTTTCTCACAGTATATACCCAATAATTAGTGAGCAAAAATGAAATTATCTGAAATTTGATAGGAAAAGAATTATACCCATTAATTCTCTAGTTTTCAGTTCTGCAAATATTTTTTTAAAAAATGACACAGATGCTTTAAAATAGGTTGGAAAACATAAACCAGAGCTTGTATTTTATCATATTAATCAATATTATTATATTTAAATTATTATATTGCTATATAATTATATTCTTTTGTTATATATTTAATATTTATGTAAGTTTTTATGTATTTTTCACATCTGGGACAATTGGAAACAGGTGGCTAAAAAATAAAATGGCAGAATATACCTTCTATTCTTACTCATGTGTCCATATCATGCTGGCAAATGAAAGTATCTACTGCATTGGACTGGAGACAGACAGGGTGTAAGATTCTGTGGTTTTGTGAGGAGGAAGATTTTATCCTTCTTAATACACAAAGGTCTTCTTCTGGTTTCCCATGTTCTAAAGCAGTGGTTGTCACATTGAGTTCCTGGAGGGGTACTCCAAAGACAGTAGGATCCAGAATACATGAACTTTGAGCAGTGCCAGAGTATGCATTTATTCTTATTTTCATTTTTTCTAAATCTTAATAATTCAAGAAATTTCATTTCTGGAACTGGGCATGGTGGTGCACATCTGCAATCTCAGTGACAGGAAGCTGAGACAGGAGGACGGCAGGATCAAGGCCAGCCTACAAAACTTAGAGAGACTCAGTATAAAAATAAAAAATAAAAAAGGACTGGGGATGTAGTTCAGTGGTAGAATACCCTGGGATCAATTAAAGAGAGAGATAGAGAGAAAGAGACAGAGTGAGAGAGAATTTGATTTCATTTTTAACATGGCTTCTGCTGACTTAATAAAAATGGTTTGAAAACAATTACAATAGAGATTGCTCATTTTTTTATTAGAGGTCCTTTTTGCCTGGAGATAACTGATAGACTATGACAATAATAGCCAAGTACTTTAAAAACAAATCCAAAAGAACAAAAATCAGAGAAAGTTTAAATTTCAGTTTGAAACTGTTGGCCATAAAAATTACACTTATCAACTCCTCTCTATTTCAATACCATTACTTCCCATCTCTTTGGCTAACTGGAGGAGGTTATCAGAACTGAAGACTTCTAATGTCTGCTAAGAGTAGAGGGACACAGCTGAAACAGATCCTGAAAGCAGTGGATTCTGGGTCAGTATCACATTCAGAAGCTTAAAAAGTTGTATAGAAGACTGGAAAGGCATTCTGTTTGCTGTCTATCTACACGACTTCCAGTCTTAGAATCTTCCAGAGGAACAGGAAAATACGGCTCTGCAGATGGGTGCAAATGTGTGTAGGTGGCATTTCAAGAACAAAAATGGCCTCCTGTCACAGCTGTGTGGGAATTTGCCTCAGATTTTGGCTTCACATTACAGAAGACGTGAGTAAGGGCATGTCCATGACTCAGTCCTCAACCCTTGCCAAAGTAGTAGTTTTCTAGATAGAAATACTAGTTTACTAGATTTCTTACACAGAATCTAGTAAATTACTAGATAGAAAACTACAGGAAAAGAAAAATAGAAAGTCGGAAAAGAGGAAGAGAAACTGTGCTTTCAGGACTCCTGAAATCTTGAAGGTAAGCTAAGGAGAGCAGGCCTAGGAAGTGCTTAGGGAAGAGAAATAAACACATGAGGCACTACCTAATGTCTCAATGGACACATGGTTATTTTCAGTCACATTAATTAAGTTCTCTGCATGGTGCTTATACATAAATAAAACCAGATGTTTAAGATGTGGTTCAACCATTACCCTATGTTCACTCACATCCCCTTCTGCCCTCCTATACCACTTTCAAGAAATTGGCCGTTTGCCTAAATGTTAAGGGAGGGGCCACAGAAAGGAGAAAATAGTCATAGGCTACAGCCTCACTCTCCTGTTGATGAGTGGTTGTTGATGTGTGGTGAACACAGTTGGCTTTCATGACCTCTCTGAGGGAAAGTAAAAACTGTAGTGTTTTTGAGGCAGGCATAGTTCTTAACGGATTATTTATTCATCATGCTATCAATTTATAATTCCTTTAGGAAAATCTTTCAAAGTGGTCAGCTATACATAAACAAGCCTTGATACTCTGTGCTGCACAGACACACAGACACCCATATGTGCATGTGTGTGGGTATTTACAGAAATGCATTTGGACACATGGAGAGAATGGTTTCATGGAATCAGAGCCATCTGGTCCACTTCCTATTAATGTACTTCCCAAACCGTGTCCTGAAGCATACTTATTCCATGATATGTGGAAAACTTGAGAGGTTTAAACATTGGGTTACACAAAGTTAAATAGATCTCTTTACTGTGGAATTTTCAGTTTCTAATATACTAAATATTCAAGAGGCGATACACTATATAATGTCTCTGCAAGCCATCTCTGACGGAGAGTCTTGCAAAATACCTTGTGAGGGTAGTGATTGGTAGGTAGGGTATGCAATTAAGATATGTTAATCTAAATTAATCCAAGATATTTGTTCAGTCTCTGGTTAAATTTTCCTTATGTGAAGAAAATCACTACTTTCCAAGAGAACATTCTTTCCTACAAAAGATCTAAGTCAAAATGTAAATTTTTCTTACATAGAATCATAATCAACTTACCATTAACTTCCACCATTCCTCCTGATTTTTTCTCGGAAGAACAAAATCAAGAGCAAGTGTCCCTTTTTCCTGTGATATCTTTTCAGATATTGGAAAATAACAACCACGTTCTCACAAAAATTTTTATGTAGTTCTTGTGAATGTGTCAAATTATGAGCTATAGTTCTATTTTTTCAGTGTGCTCTTTAAGATATGGCAAGCACAAGATTTCATTTGTTTGGTTTCTTTTTTATGGCAAGCATTTCTCATCATTGATTCCAATTAATGCATGGAAACTTTTGAGTCTTCACAAGTATCAGGTAAGTCAATTTTGTACAGTTTTAGGTATTTATGATTATTTATTTGAATATATATGTTGTTTGAAGAATAGTAGGGAAATACTGGTCTACTACATTTCACTAACCCTCCATCAGAAAGACACCCCTTTAAAAAATTGTTATCTTTTCTCAGCTGTCTTCTCTTACAAAGCTGTCTCAGCTTGACACAACTTTCATCACTTTCAGAGAATTGGGAGTAACACCCAGCAGCTCACTGCTCAAGACCTCCTCCAAATTTAATTCCAATTCATTTTTTTTTTTTAACCAGGGAAAACCTTTCAAGCAGTTGCAAACCTATGTTATACCAATCAGAAAACATTTGTTTAGCAGGTCATGAGTATTGAAACATAATAAAAGACACTGTTAAATTCCTTCTGAAATTAAGATATTAATATGTAGCAATTTCCTTATGTGCAAACTCAAGTAGTCTCATGTCATAACTATGCAAAATGCAAGGTTTTTTGTTTTTGTTTTTTTGGTACTGGAGATTGAACCCAAGGGTGCTTAATCACTGAGCCACAATCCCAACCCTTTTTATTTTTCATATTAAGACAGGGTCTCACTAGATTGTTTACAGCCTTGATTAATTGCTGAGGCTTGCTTCAAACCTGCAATCCTCCTGCCTCAGCTTCTTGAGCTGCTGGGTTTACAGGCATGTGCCACCATGCCCAGCAAAATGCAGTTCTTATTAATTCCCACTCCGTGGCATTAGTAGAACCAGTATGTAAATTGACATGTCATAAATGTTATGTGAACAGGAGACTAATAATGACAATGAGCTGTAGGTGCTGGTTAAGATCTGCAGGAAATAGGCTGTCACTAGCTGGGAGGTCACTTTGGATGACAGGAAAGATAGGAGGTAATTAAAGGAAAAAATCATCAGTCACAAGGATGGACAACCAGCACACAGCAAGACATTTTTTATTTTGTTTTTCTCTATAAAAATGGGATTGGTAGAATGCTTGCCTGGCATGAGTGGGGCACTGGGTTCAATCCTCAGCACCACATAAAAAAAAAGAAGAAGAAAATAAAATAAAAGCATTCTTATCCATCTACAACAACAACAAAAAAAATTTAATGGGATTGGAAAAAATGACACTGATTTTGACATCACTAAGATAATGTCATTTCAATCTGCCCAAAAACACAATTAAATATGAAAAAGGTGGAATGATTTGTTGAACCTACTATATTATTAGACTCTTCTGTTAAACAAATAGATACAAATCTTGGGCAACTTAGTAGCTATAAAAGTAAAATTTTGCTTTAAAAAGAACTTACTTTTTTAAAAAAAGTTGTAGTTTATTGGTTGTTTAATTTAAAGAAGCATAGGAAATCTATCATTTAGGAAATGTGTCCTTTGGCTGATTTACAAAATCCCCAACAATTTAATTGGAACACAAAAAGCAACAGAAACCTGCAATACTTGTTTGTCATTTTAAGAACAATTATTACTTTCAAATCACTTTTCCTCCCCAAGATCTAATCTGCCAGGTTTCAGCCCACAGTGAATTCTTGCAGCTGGGTTAGGATCCCCAAGAAAGGGCGTTCAAAACAGAAATGCTGAGGGAGGCATTTCAGCCAAGGGAGGCCTTTCAGCTGCAGAGGAGGGTGGAAAAGTTCCAAGCACAGGACTTCCCCTTGCAGGCCTGGGATGCTATTTGTTCTAGCCACACTTGCAGAGGCATGGGACCTTCGAAACCAAGAGCAAAAGAACACAAATGGTAGAAAATAGCTCTTGAGGGAACAGTTTCTTTCCTGGTAAGACACCCTAAAAATAAAAGAAAAATGGGGGCAGAATAAACAACTAAGGTTTAAATGAAGTGAAATTACCATGGGGTAAATAATATTAGTGAACATTAGTTGAGATCTTGCTCTATGCTCAGCACCACTGTTCTCCATGAAGACAGTATTATATTCCCAATCTGTACAAACATAGGCCCAGGAGAGAAAAATAATCAACTTGCCTAAGAACACACAGCTGTGTGTGTATGAGTCTGTTTATGTAAACACCTACATGTGCATGCATATACATGTGTGTATCTGTATGGATATATGTGTAGTTGACCAATAAACTGTACACATTAAAAACATAATTCAGGGAGTTTTGACACATGTACTCTTCCATGAATGCACACCACAGTGAAGCAATGAATAAGTCTATGACTCCTAAGTTTCCATCTGTCCTTCTGTAATTCATCTTTTTACCTTTGTTCATCTGATACAACAAAAGAACTGCTTTCTTTCCCACAGATTAGTTTAAAATGTTTTATAAGGAATAAGGAATCATATGGCAAATAGTTTTTACTGGTTTGTTTCACTCAGCAAAAATAGTTTCAGATTCAACCAGGCTATGGCGCTTATGGATAATTTATTCATTCTTATTTCTGAGTAGTACCTATTGTATGGCAATACCTCAATTTGTTTTGCTATATGCTTATTGATAAATATTTCTTTCTAAATTTTTAGCTATTGTTAATAAAGCTGCTTAAAACATTTACATACAAGTCTTTAATTTCTCTAATGATGTTGAACAAGTTTGTTTTTTTGGGGGGAGGGGGAGGGGGAAGGTACCAGGAATTGAACTCAGGGGCACTTGACCACTAAGCCACATCCCCAGCCCTATTTTGTAATTTATTAAGACAGGGTTTCACTGAGTTGCTTAGCGCCTGGCTTTTACTGAGGCTGGCTTTGAACTCACTGTACTCCTGCCTCAGCTTTCGAAGCAGCTGAGATTATAGGCGTGTGCCACTTAGCCTAGCATGTTGAACAATTTTTGATGTACTTATTTGCTATCTGTATTTCTTCTTTGGTGAAATGTCTGTTCAAATATTTTACTCTTTGTTTCTTTTTAAACTTTTTTTTTAAGTATTATTGAGTTATCAAAGTTCTTATATATTCTGGATACAAGTCCTTTGTCAGATATGTATTTTGCAAATACTTTATCCAGTCTAGACCTGCTTTTCCTTTCTGTAAGAGTGTCTTTTGAAAGGGCAACCATCTTTATTGTAATAGAGTACAATTTGTTAATTTCTTTTCTTTTATGCTTTGTACATTTCATATTCCATTCAGAAATAACTGCCATATCAAATTACTGAGATTTTCCCATTTTCTTGTAGAAGTTCCACAATTGCAGCTTCTGTATATAAGTCTAAATCTATTTTACTTAATTTTTTATATTATGTGAGATGAAGATTGAGGGCTTTTCCCCTTCTGCATATGACTATTCAATATTTCTATCACCATCTGCTTAAAAAAAAAAAAAAAAAAAAACTTTTTCCATTGAATTGCCTTGGTACATTAATTGAAAATCTCTTGACCCTCTTATGAGGAGACTGCATTTGGTGTCTTACCTCATGTTATTCACCAATATACTACATCACACTTCTAGGGCACTACTACAACAATGAAGTCACAGAAATAATGTTATCATCAAAGCTCTTCCCTCCAACCCACAGTTTAGTGACTACATGCCTAATTTATCACCAGTAAAACAATGTAGGCAATGCAAGAATTTGACTTTTAAAATTACAGTGTTTAAAAGAATATCACAGGGACCGAAATCCTGAATAACATGCACGTGGAATGGCTTGGTCTCTGAGATTCTAGTGAAGCTATCACCCACTGCTCAGGCTGACCTGAGAGTTTACATCACAAGGGACACCCAATTTTGTCATATCTTTGGAATATGATGAGGTGAAAGAAGATCTCAAAATCTCAGAAGATATTCAATAGGGTTTGTAGCTGAGCTGTGTAGCACTAGAATCCTCTTTAGCATGCAGAACGCCTTGTCTCAGCCATGGAGCATTGGTTCTCTAGAGAGAGGCCAACCTCACTCTCTCCCCTACTCCAGGGAGTCAGTCATTATGGACAGTCCTAACTGTCATACAGATCTTTCTTATGTAGGAGTGACTTCTATGATTCTGAATATTTTACCCAGTAATCTGATTTTTATAGGTCCTCATGAATTCTACTAGCCTGGCATCAGGCATATGTGAACACTCTGGGGTACTGCCCCCATCTTCCCACTCACCCAGTATTATGGGTAGAATCTAAAGAACTAAGCTCAATAGTCCTCCCTTCTTCTCTTCATAGGGTTGTATGTCTCCTTGCCACCCAGTTCTCCATTTTAAATAGCTTTCCTTTTTCAATATTCCTCTTAAAAGGTTAGCCATCGCAGTGAACACCATTCTCCAAGAATCATGCCATAATATCCACCATGGGAAAGTCAGCTTCCAGGTTCATTAGGCCTAAGCCTTCTTACTTCTCTCAGTAGCTGAAGTAAGGCATGCCTTTCTTGTCCTCTGAGGGAGGGGCCTCTATCAGTCAGGGAACTCTCAATCTTCCCAACAGAAACAAGGAGGTGTGACATGGGCATCCCATTTAGGAAGAACGCTGACTTTTTCGATCATACAGAAGTTTCAATTGTGCATTTCAGAGCTAGGAATAATAATAATATGCACATAGTATACACTCCGGTGTCCAGCTATCTTCACCTTACCAAGTTTATTTTGGTTTGGATAAAGACTTCTAAAAACTTTTCCAAGTTGATTTTCCTTATGCCAAAGAATCTTAAACTGTGATCACGTTATGTTTAACTTATAAAACTCAGTTTGAAAAACTATAATTCAAGTTAGTGCCTTCTTCATCTCACCCCTTTTATTTAAATAACCACACACAAAAAAGTTTCCAGTTCATTGTCACAGGAACCTTTAACTGATAAACAAAAATGTAAGTGGAATTGTGGAATTGTGGGAAAGGCCCTCTTGCCAAATACATAGTGATATTTTTTTCCCTTTCCCCTTTCTCTAGTTTCTCTGAATACTGAAAGGTCCGGGACTTAGATATGAAAGGCATCTAGTAATTACATTTCAAGAGTCAGGCAATGTTCTTGGTTAAATTTCACAAAATAATCATTTTCTCTTTAAGGAAGTCAAAGATTATTGTGTGGGTGTTGAGGCAAGTATGAATAAAATAGAGTTCCAAAAACGCACACAGAATACATTATAATTCTCAATTGCTTTTGCCTGGAACTTCTGATTTCTATTTTTAGCAGATAATAAAAATAATCTTATAAAGAACCTTCATAGAATACACCTATAAAACAACAGTGTCTTTTTCCTTCTTGGCACATATCATACTTTATAATTGTTCTTTTATTTTTTTTTTTTTATACCAGGGATTGAACTCAGAGACACCAGACCACTGAACTACATCCCCAGCCCTATTTTGTATTTTATTTAGAAACAGGGTCACACTAAGTTGCTAAGTGCCTTGCTTTTGCTGAGGCTGGCTTTGAACTCACAATCCTCCTGCTTCAGCCTCCCAGGCCGCTGGGATTACAGGTGTGAGCCATTATGCCTGGCTTGTAATTGGATTTTATCTGTGTGTTTACCTGGGTAATGGACAGAATATTTGTGTCCCCCGAAATCCATACATTGAAACCCTAAACCTGGTATGGCCATATTTGGAGACAGGGCTTCTAAGAAAATCATTGTGCTTAAATGAGGTTATTGTGGTAGAGTTCTGACATACTGGACTAATATTTTATAAGAGATATGAGTGCTCTCACCTTCTGTTCTCATTTTTCTCTCATTCTATTCCTCTCTCTCTCTCTCTCTCTCTCTCTCTCTCTCTTTTTTTTCCTTCCCTTCTTCTCTCCCCCCCCTTTCCCATGTCCACACACCCAGGAAAGGCCATGTGAGCACATGTCAAGAAAGTGGCCATTTTCAAGACAAGAAAAGAGCACTCATCAGAAATCAAATCAACTGGAATCTTGACTTTGTATGTTGAGCTTCCAGAACTTTAAGAAAACAAATGTTTGTCACGCAGTCTGAGATATTTTGTTATGGCAGCCTAAGTATACTAATACAGCTAGGGAGGCGGCTGTCCCCCTAATCTGCACTGTAGGCAGTGTGATGAGGGCAGCTACCACCTCCTTTTGTCTCTCCACTGTATTCCCAAGTACTGAACAAGGTCCACATGGCAGGTGCTCAATAAATAGTCTACAGAAAAAGATGAAGTCTTACCCTAGATCCTTTTTAAATGAGCTTTGGGAAACCCTTCGTGTTTTCATTTCATTTATTATATTTGATACTATCTCACTGAAAAGCGATATCTACAGGGAACATAATGTCAAGAAGTCATGGATGGTAATCTGGATTGACTCATCCCTTTTTCAAGGTCTCTGTGACTAAGCTAAATGTGACTCGACTTCTAGGTACCCATAGAGTTTCTTTCCCAGGAGCAGTTCTCAGGGATGCCTCAGACACATGAGCACAAAGTATATTTCCATAAATCCATCAGGCCGGATTAGAAAGCCTATGCAGCTGCTCCAGGCCTCCCCACGTCCTCTGACTAGGAAAAGTCCTCAAATCCTGGCTCTGCCCAGACTTCAGGCTATCTTACAAAAGACAGACTTCCCAGGCCTTAACTGTTCAAACAGACCCTCCCCCTTTACCACAGACTAGAAACACATTTTTGGAAAATGTGACCTCATCCTAGGGTAACTTAGGTTCATTTACAACAGAGAGGACTGTTGGAGCTGCTGCCAACTGCACAGGCATGGGAGGAGGGGAAGGGGAAAAACTGGAGCAGAAGGAGATGAAATTTAAAAGGCGATGTCTGCACTACCTGTAAATCAATTTCAAACAATTTGGAAGGATTAACTTTAAATATCTTGTTTCCTTTTACAAAATGATGGGTGGCTTCCAGTCTCACTACTTAAAAGGTGATCTGCAGAACAGAAGCAAGACATCACCTGAGTCTTGTTAGAAATGCTAATCCCAAACTCCAGCCAGGTGTAATGCATGAAACTACATTTTATTAAAATCTTGCAGAAGATTTATGTGCACATGAAAGTTCGCAACCCACAGGTTGTCAGGTTGAGGTGAGGGGTGTTATGGTTTGGGTGTGAGGTGTCCCCCAAAAGCTTACCTGTGAGCCAATGCAAGAGAGTTGAGAGGAGACCAATCAGTGAATTAATCCCCTGAACGGATTAACTCAATGTAACTGAAAGTGGCTGAAGTAGGTGGGTCACTGGGGGCATGACTTTGGGGTATATATTTTGTATCTGGAGAGTGGAGTCTCTCTCTCTCTCTCTCTCTCTCTCTCTCTCTCTCTCTGCTTTCTGATCATCATGTGATCTGCTTCCCTCCACCACACTCTTCTGATATGATGTTCTATCTCATCTCAAGCCCCAAGGAATGGAGCTAGTCTTTTATGGACTGAGACCTCTGAGACTGTGAGCCCTCAAATAAACTTTTTCTCCTCTATAGTTGTTCTGGTCAGATCTTAGCCACCGCAGTGAAAGAACTGACTAAAACAAAGGCGTAAGAATTCTAAATGAGTAAGCTTCAGGAACATATCTGAACTCTCTGGTTCTGAGTATAATCTGGCCTGAAATGATCAGCTTTGCTCCCTCTCACAGCTATCTCCCAAGGCCTCCCTTCTCCCAGTGCTGTTCCTCTTTCTGGTTCCCTGGAAACAGAATCCTGCATCAGTCCTCCATCTGAAGGAAGCATTCATTGGTCCTCCTGGGTTTTCCTATGAGTGTCTATCAAAGATAGTGGGGACTCTTCAAGGAAATAAGGAAGCCATGAAGCTCTGTCTTGTAGGATCCTCCTGCAAAGGAAAGGACAGGCAAACAGAGATGGTGTAGATGTGACATCTTCCTTTCAGATAGTTTTAAATTCATGCACGTTTCATTAAAAAAAAAAAAAAAAAAACCTTTATGTACTGAGAGGATTTTTTCCATAGGAACAAGGGAGTGAAGAGAAGATGAAGGAACAGGAAAAGTATTCACTAGAAGCCTATTTTGCAAGCGTGAGGAGGATGGAAAAGGTCAACATGGGGGGCTCCACTCCCCTTCTTTCCATCTTCCTCAGGCTCCCAACACTAATGCATAATGTGTCTTCATTCTGAAATAGCCATAAACTAGAAAATAAATTTGGATCTGGCCATGAAGATGGGGGCATTAGAGACAGAGAAGGAGCTGACACAGATCAAATCAGAATAAAGGTCCTCCTTTTTCCTACCATAAAAGGAGAAAGAACAGTATGGAAATTCCCAGTATCACCTCAGTCACTTCTGACTTAATCTAATTTAGGAGAGTACAGATTTCTTCTCCATATTCCCTTAAGGGACCAGCAAAGTGCCCTGTCCATAGAAGATCTCAGTTCACGTCTGCTGACAGGCACACTGAAGAAATAGTACTTTTCCAAAAAGATAGTGAAAAGCTACACCCTCCTGTGTACAATATCAGATTTCTCGTGGATCAATCTCTAACCTCACAGTGAGGACAATGGGTACTACTGCCGCCCCCAACCCAACACCCGCACAGTAAAAGATCCACAGGAAAGACAAGAGCCAAACTCTTGCAGTTTCAAACACAGGTCAAAGTTCTGAGCTGGAATGGGGAGTAAATGGTCCGAGGAATGCTAAAAACAACTTCTTGGTAACAGAGAGGGAGTGAAGGGAAAGGAGGGGAAGACAAGCAATGGAAAGGGTAAAATGTCCTATCAACTTAAAAGAGCAGATAAAAGTTAATTGTCCTGACAGGTTCAACAACATACTGGAAGCTGAGGGCAACAGGGCCCCCTGATCTGCTGACGCTGGCATCACATTATAGGGAGGATGGAAACAGTCAGCAAAACGAGGCCTTTACTTGAGCTACAGCTGTTGTTTTAACCCTGTGCAAAGGGTCATGGTGTTCTGTCCCTGATAATAAAAGGATGCTTGGGTAAAGACCAGAGAAGCCACACAAGCAAAAGAAATTCTCCAGACAAAGGCTAGATTTTGTTAGGGAGAAAACAACTGACTTGCTGGGAGTCCTTTATGGAATGGGGAAGGAGGCATTCTTATTGGCTACCAACAAGGCATGTATAGGAGTGGAAGTTCTACTTAGGTAACCACCTTTCTGCATCCCTCCAGTTACTTAGGACTTCCCTCAGGAAAATGATGGGCCACAAAGAAGAAGCAGGGTCAGGCAGGCAGTACCTACTTTGTGGTAGTTGGCAGGGCTGACCCTGTGTTTCTATGGACCTGAATTAAGCCTCAATTGTCCCCCAACCTGTGCCATAAAAGAATACCTACCTGTCTTCATGTATGTCTTGCCCACTAACTGTGAGACCCCTGTGCCATAGGTCTCTGAGCAACTTACACTTTTACACTGCTGGTTCATATACTCAGTACTCAGGCAAGTATGTGTCTGTCAGCTTTGGCATCACCATGACCAAAATACCCAACAAAAACAATTTCAAGGAGGGAAAGTTTATTTTGGCTCATGGTTTCAAAGGTACAGTCCATGGTCAGCTGACTCCATAGCTCTAGGACCAAGGTAAGGCAAAACATTGTGGCAGTAGGGCATGGCAGAGGAAGACAGCTCAGGACATGGCAAGTAGGAAGTAGAGAGAGATCTCTCTCCGCTCACAAAGGACAAAATATAAATCCCAAAGGCACACCTCCAGTGATCTACATTCCCCAACCACACACTACCTGCCTACAGCTACCACCCAGTTAATCCATACCAATGATTAATCCACCGATTAGGTTACAACTCTCATAATCTGATCATTACACCTCTGAACATTCTCTTGTTGTCTCACACATGAGCTTTTGGGCTACACCTTGTATCTAAACCATAACAGTGTGTTTAGCAAATATACTCCAGGGAGAGGCCTCCATGAGTAAGAAGCTCCCAGCCCAGCCCCATTAGACAGCATGAAAGGCTCATAACTGTCATCCCACAAGGGAGGATGGAAAAATCAGAAAGGTCACTGGTTTTAGCCACAGAGGTCCTTTTCTTCCCTGTGTCTACAGTCATGGTGTCATGAAGAAAGAAGCAAAGACCAAGGGAATGAGAAAGCTATGAACTGTCAGAACTGGAAAAAATGAAATGCTTCAATTCATCATTATGTCCTTACTTCCCCTTTCTCTACCACCTCCAGTCCCATTCACCTCCACTGGATCTGCCACCCACCCTTCCAACAATGCCTGTCACCAATTTCCACTAATGCAGGGCTCCTCATTCTGGCAGCATCCTCAGGGTGGGAAAGAAAACCTGAACACCAGCCAAGGGTCCAGAATGAAGACATTCTTGACCTTTGTTCAGTACCCTGAAGGAGCCCAAAGCATGTTCTCTTCATTGCATGCTCTTGTTTAAAAGTCTTCCACCTGACTTGTTGTTTTCAACACAGTGGAAAATGAGGATTCCTGGTCATAATTGGATATTTTGCAAGGAAAATGGCACCATGGTGATATTACATGTAAGCTACCATGGGAAACACCAATAGGAATAATTTAATTTTTAGGAAAAAAATAAGAACTTTCTCCAAGTAAGAGAGGTTGATTTAAGGTTATTTCTCTTGATTCAGAGAAATATTAGATTGCTGAGGTATTAAGCCTTTGGCCAAAATCAAGATTTTTTCCCCAAAAGAAATGGCTTTATCTAAATATTTTTATTTTTTTAAAACATTTTCTTAAAGCTAACCAATGCCTGAGAAATACCTGAATTTTGCAACAAATAGCTAGAAATATTTGTCCTAAAGCAGCTTTTGGAAGTATTAAATTTATTGAAATTCACTGCTTTAATTTTCCTAAAATGAATGGAGGTTAAGGTAAAGAAGTAGCCATAGAAAAATATAATATCTGCCACTACTAATGAAGTATTTGGCTACATCCAGGGCACCTATTTTTAAATTAGGCTTGAGATTTGTAGGAAAACTCATATCTTACTTGTAACTTGCTTAGCACCCAAAGCTGCCAAGTTTCTCAAGGATATAAGTGCACAAAAAATATGTTCAAGTTCACATATTAATTTTATGGGAATTAGAGGAACCATGAATGCCAAATCAGACTTAAGGGGAAAGTTCCCTGGATATTGTAAATTGTCAGTGACTCATGAAAGTATTTCCCTCTCAATGGCTCAAACTCCAGCGTTTTTAATGTTGCAGGTGCTTTCAGTTAAGTGTCCACTGTTTTTTGTATGTAGGTAACTGGGTGGTGCAATGTATCTTAGAAAGAGCAAAGGTTTCACAACAGGGACAGAACAAAGATTTCATATCAAACCACAGTTTGGTGCTACTTTGTTCCATTTGTCATTAAAATATCAGAAGAAAAAAAATTGAATTGTAAACCCAAATCTATCTACTAACATTAGAAACTAACATGTTAGAAATACAGGGTTGGAGGGTGGGTAGGAATGGTGGGAGTGATTATGTGGTTGGTTTGATTGTGATCACACACCTGGAACACCAACACCTTACTTCATCCTTGAGCGAAGGGCTTTGAGGACAGTGAAATTCGTTGTTCTGATCACAGGATACAGACAGTGAGAAGGAGGTGGACTTTGAAACAAAACCAAAACACCTTCCTTCCCTACTCCTTTTTATTTTCCCTACAATTGCCTGAGAGTGTCCTCCAGTTTCTTTTCTCTGGGCCTCAGGATAGCATTTACATAATGCACTGTGTTTGGGAATTTCCTGTGTACTAATCCCAGCCCAGGGAGAATTTACATCCATAAGAACACGCTTTCCATCAAAAGGTTGATGCCAGGAATTTACGGGTAAATTTGATTTAGTGCAATATGGTTCTATGTCTTTAATGCAAAACCCCATAAAAAGGTAGAAGTAAGGACAGTGGTTCAAAAGGTCAGGAATACAAAGGCCAGCAGAAAAAACGATGGGAATGTGGGTTCAACCACAACTTCAGAGATGGAAATAGGTCACCCCGTTCATGTTTACCAAAGCCTCCTACTTCTAAAAAAATCTAAACAATACTAAACCTTGAGTTCAATTCAGAGTCTTGCAGACCATTTTTAGTTCTCCATTTCCCAGGTCCTCTCAACCCTGCCCCCACCTATCTATTAGATAAACTGGTGTCAGTTTCCTAAGAAATTGTTAATGGCTCCTCACTGCCTCCAGAAGAATATTATGACAGAATGGAGATGATGTATGCTAGGAATCCAGGCAAGCCTGGACTCAAATACTAGCATAATACAACTGACCTTAAGAAAGTTCCTCCATCTGTCCATGCTTCTGTTCTTTCCCGGGTAAAATACAAAACACAACTATTTGTGGTTATGAAAATTACATGAGAAAAGTACATGATAAGCCTGGCATACAGTGGGAATTCAATAAATGATAGATTTCCTTTCTCTCAAAAGACCCCCCTAACGTGCCAATTTACTTTTCCAATCTCAGTTTACCTCAATTCCTCAACACAGAACAAAGAGAATTATAATCTTCCCTCTAAACCCATCCCCCGTAGCTCTGCAGTGGCCTTCTTCATCTCTCTTCACAGCTATTGTATGTCAATTATATTCATATGCCACTCTCCCTTCAAAATTAGACTAGAATACTACCAGTCTGTTCTTGAATCTTTCTCTCTTGGCCTCAGCCCTAATATCTCCCAATGAATTTCACAGCTCATGTTCACCTGTCTTTGGACACTTCCTAATTCTGTGCCCTTTACCATAAACATACATATATGACATATGCACTCTTGATAAAATCCTTGGTGCAGATATTCTTTAACGCTCTAGTCTCAAAATGCAATTGCATAAAACAACCCCAATTTAGCAAATTAAATTTGAATGAATAAATAATTTCTCATTTTCAAGAACTAGTTCTAACAAGTGAATATTTGTGGCACTACATTACCACACTACACACGGAGTAGAATATTTATACTTGAATGTCATGGATTCAATAGAAGTCTAGTGAAAACTTATTGATTAACAATAATCCCAGTATTATTATCATGTGCAAGCATTGCATCTTTTTAAAATCTTTTTTTTTCTTTTATAGGAAACAAGTTCTCACCTTGTTGCTCAGGCTGACCTCAAACTCATCGTTTCAGCCTCTTGAGGAGGTGAGATTACAGGTGCATGCCACTGCATCTGGATTGTACTGCATTTTAAAAGCAAAGCCAAACTTCCTATGATGAAATTCCAGCATTTCTCACTTGCGATGTAACCTTGGGCAAGTTACTTTATCTCTTTGTGCTTTGGTTTTTATCATTGTAAAGTAGGGCCAATAATAGTATCTTGCTTCACTGTGAATGCTTCCCCCAGCCCATCTACACAATCTTTCATATTTGCAAACCTTACACTCCAACCACTTCCAAGGACTTCATGGGAAGGAAAACCCTGGTTAATGAACTCTAGGGAAGAGAATACTAGAGTGGGGTAGCATCAGAATTGGAAGCAAGAGCACAGAGGAAAGTGGTAGATGGGAGACATGTGCAAATCTTATTGGATAATTTAGTTTATGTTTAGTTCTGAGCTTCCATTATAAAGATATTTATTGACTAAAAAAAGTTATATTAAAATACTCTTCTGTTAAGCCAATATGTTTGGGCCCAAACCATATTCCCTCCAAAATGGCTCCTGAGATTATCTACTTCAAAATTGGGAGCTCTACCTTTACAAATGGATTCATGATATATGAAAAATGTGCCATTTCTGGTATGCTACTGGCAAAGGACAGGATGCTTCTTATTTGTCAGTGATAGATGTTTGCAGATAGCATGAGCTGTAGTTTATTAAAATGTAAACAGTCTGACACAAAGAGACAGAATTAATCATTTCCATGCCTGAGTAGAGCATTCTACTTCCCGGAAGGCCAAAGGCAAAAGCAAATATTCTTGAGACAGACATTTTGCTAAATTCTCACTCTGGTCAATGCATTAGGGTATTTCATTAGGGACGGGATTAATTGTGCATAACCCAATACTTCTTGGTACAAAAGTCATTTTTTAAAGTCATTTTTGCAGTTGCTTCCAGACTTCCATTTTGCATCTTTAAGACTGAAAGTCTCGGCTCCGTATACATTGTCCGGCAGCCGCACCTAGAGGTTGGAGCTGGGCTGCGTGCCGAGCCCTGTCCTCCGAAGGCTGGATTGCAGCCTCGAGCGCCTCGGTGGCCTGTTCGCCGCTGCACCTTCGGGCAGAGCCTGCTCTGGGGTCGTTCTGCACCCCCCTGCCAGGGGACCCG
>NW_025999969.1:6097507-6110269 GCF_001458135.2 Marmota marmota marmota
GGGGATGGTAGAGGATAGGAAAGGTAGCAGAATACAACAGTTACTAATAGGGCATTATGTAAAAATGTGGATGTGTAACCGATGTGATTCTGCAATCTGTATTTGGGGTAAAATTGGGAGTTCATAACCAACTTGAATCTATTGTATGAAATATGATATGTCAAGAGCTTTATAATGTTTTGAACAACCAATAAAAAAAATAAATTAAAAAAAATAAAAATAAAAATAAGAAAAAATCCTAAACAAACAAACAAAAAAAAAAAAGACTGAAAGTCTCTCTTTGCATCTTAAATGTGTTATTAAACATCAGGTATGTGCTTTTGCAAGATTCAATAATAGTGCTCCAAAAGTTTCTGCCCTTGATTTTCTGTGACATATAAAAGTCTCCAAGTGTTCTCCCACCCATTCTGGCCATGGCTGTTATTGTAGTAGTTAACTTTATTCTTGGAGTAAAGTCTGTGTGGTGATCAGTAGAGACTTTCTGGGTTTCCTCTAGAATTAGGCTGTTGCCCCAGGACCTGCAGGACAAGAACTGGGAGCAGAGAGGCAGAGGCCTTGAAGAGAGTTCATTCCTTATTTTCTACAAGAAAGGGATTTGAGGAACCTCTATTTTTTTTTCTGATGAGTTAGACTTGAAAGTGTTTATATTTAACTACACTACCCATTTATACATTTAAACTTACATCAATCTTAAACAAAAATTAAAATAATTTTAGAATAAATCTTTTTTTTTTTTTTTGGTGGTGCTGGGAATTGAACTAAGGGCCTTGTTCATGCAAGGCAGGCACTCCACCAACTGAGCTATATCCCCATCCCTAGAATAAATATTCTTAATACAAAATTCTAGGGCACAATTAAGTCATTTATTTTCTGATCGGTTATGACAAACTAAACCCTTGCTATATATACCCTCCCATGCCCAGCAGCATCCCAAGAAACCATGGAAAAAAATACCTCTTATGAATAAAGTCAGTATTTTCTTAGGTGGCACCTTAAAGCATTCCTAGGAAAATTCTATTTTCTGGTTTATTTATCTAAGACAGCCTCACCTATCAGCACCATCCATATACTAGTTGTTCAATAAATATTTACATAATTAAGGAAAAAATGTCAGCTTCCATGTGGTTTAACCCCATGTCATAGAATACCCTTAGGAGAAAGTACACTAAAAACAGCAAGGAAGTCCATGGTGACATGTTCTTGGTTTCTTCTCTGGGACATCACTAAGAAATTTGGTTTTTCATTTAAAAAAGTTAACTGGTACTTTCAATATGAGGCTTAATTAGCTTACAAGCATCACTAAATTAGCTTTCTTTGACTTATCCCCAGTGTAAGAGCTACAAAAAAAAAAAATTGTGGTTCACAGTCCTTGGAAATCTGTTCCTAGGTTCAAAGCAGAGATTATATGTTTGATAGGCTGATTTAAGCTTCTTCCATAAATGAATTTCCTCTTCACCTTCCTTAAGCTCCCCGCAAATATAATTTCTCTAAAATTTATAACATTTCATCTTTTTCTTCTTTTCCAAGTCCTCCTCAATTTCATTCCTGTGTATTAAAATTCTACCCATCTCTTCAACAAATGAGTGGCTGAAGTGTAACACACAAAGGTCCAGGAGAAGAGCCAACAAGGGAGATAAATAGTAGCCAGCTAAATAGAGAGAAATCCAGGTAGACTGGAGGAAAGGATTCCTAGAGAAGGAAGGGTTCCAAGATGCAAAGTCATAAGAGTGAAATGCTGTGGAGAAGTCAAGAATGCTGGCAGCAGATAACTCACCATTGGCTACAGCAAGGTGTAGACAAGTTGGAAATTTTAGAGTGACATTTCAGTGCAATGATGCAGATGGAAATCCAATTAGCATAAGTTGTAGAGAAAATGGGAGGAGAAGAGATGGAGATAATAAGTACAGGCCAGTTTATAAAGTTATAATAACAAAATGATTGAAATCATATTGATATCATAAAGAATTTATGATTCTTATTCTTGTGATAGGGAGAAAACAATGGGTTGGAGGAATTTGTAGCAGAGAAAGGGATTGTTCTCATCTCACATAACTTTGTTGTCTTAGAAATCGTACGATAGAAGAGGCAGAAGTGGTTTTAGAAAGTACCTCTTTCAAGTTTCTTGTCTTGCATTTGGGGTAACAGGGTCCTAGTAACTATCAAGTCAGTTCCTGAAGTCACAAAAATTAAATGTGTTCCCTATACAAGCGACCAGGGACTTCTCTTAATCACAATGTCTTCCCTTTTCTTCTCCAGCATTGCCATAATAATGCTACAACCAAGACCTCCCCATTCAAGGGGGAAGTGACCACAGTCACATCAAAGAAGCAGGAGCTTCTAGAACAAGAATTATTGACTATCTATATGTAGCCATATCCCCTTCTCACATTAAAAACTCAAGACCGAAAATCCATATTAATAGCCAGTTTTCTCTAAAATGCTCTCTTTAGTAAAACACACTGTGTGCCTGAAGTGAGAATTTCCATTACCTCAAACTTAAATTCCAGTCTCTTGCTAGGGCTCCAATTTTCATGCTTATATACTGCCCTTACTTCATTATCTCCTGCTGATTGAGTAAAAAATGTTCATCTTTAAGCTAACCAGAACACATCACCATAATCATATTACATGTAGAATGCACAAAATCTTTTTAAATGATCAAAAAGTAGAATACATTACATCAAGGAAAATTACTTATTAGAGAAATTTTAGTAACTCTTGGCTTTAATTCTGGATTCTAAAACATTTTTCCACTAGCTTCCAAGAGATCCATCAACTCCGAAGTTCCTAATTTCCTCCATAAATTCCAGCATGTTCCAGAATGACATATTTTGCACTGAAACTGATGAACTAAGCAAATACCCATGACATTGACATCAGCTATCATGGTTTGTCTTAAGCACTCAGTATCCAAATGTTTACAAGATAAATGCTGAAATAAATACCTGTCAAATGGCTTCCATTAATGTTGGAATATCTTATTACAAACCATAAAAAATGTTTTTTTCAGTGCCTGCCCTTAAAAGGAATCTGTCACCTGGAATAAATATTGAATTAAGCTTCAAATGTTCAGGAAGTTTTTTTCTGGCAAGTCAATTAAGCCTACTTGCAGTTCTAGTGACACATAAATACAATCAACTCCTATACTAATCCTGAATAAAATTAATCAATGGGCAAATATTGGCTAATAGCCACTATGAAATTTTATTAAAAAATAAAAAATAGGATAATCGTATTTATTCCAAATTACTTAAGTTCAATTTTTAAAAATGCTACTGGGCTATTTCACTACCATCTGTTTGTACTATTCTTATATTTTATAGGTACACTCATGTTCAAATCAAAAAGAAAATGTTGCAAATAAGACTGATCTGACAGTTATAAAGAAAGGATTTTATTTTTCTAGTATCTAGAATTTATTTCATACTAGTTCCAGTTAAATTTGTTAATTTCAGGTCTGAGTATGAGTGATAAACAACATAAGGAAATGATGAATTATAAAAAGTATATGTATTCTCAGTTATAAAATAAATCTCATGTGACAGAAAAATAATCAAGACCTCAATGAGATGGACAAAAGGCAAGAACATTGAGCAATAAACACACTTAAAATATTTTCTTGTGGAATGTACAACCAAAGCTATGAAAAATGGTGCTCTGTATGTGTAATATGAATTGTAATACATTCTGCTGTCACATATAACAAATTAAAATTTAAAAAATAATTTTTTTTCTTGTGGCTAAAACATAATACACGGGAATTAAGACACGATGAATTTTTTAATCCATCAGATTTTAATGTTTCCCTTTTTTTAAAGTATAATCTAGAGAGTTGGCAGTGACTACTGGAATCAGAGGTACCAATTTTCTAAAGGACTATTTGTCAAGATTATCAAATGTCTTAATGCTTTAATGCATCCTACTTCATCCAGCAAATCTACCTCTAGAGATGAACCCTAAGGAAATAAGAAATTAACATTTAATACAATAATGAGCATCAAGCAATATTTTTTAAAGAGAGAGAGAGAGAATTTTTTAATATTTACTTTTTAGCTTTCGGTGGACACAACATCTTTATTTTATTTTTATGTCATACTGAGGATGGAACCCAGCACCCCGTGCATGCCAGGCGAGCGCGCTACCTTCAAGCAATATTTTTAAGAGTGCAAAACTGCTTACAAATAACTACAGCAGGTATTTGTTAAAAAGATTCCAATATCTTCAAATAACAGTTACACTGTGGTCATTTAAAAATTTAAGAGTATAATTTATATTTTTAATTAATAAGTTACAGAAAAAATATACCATATGATTCAAATTTTGCTTAAATATATATGTACATGTGGCATGTGTGCATTTGAAATGCCAAAAAGCAAAATGGCTAGGTGTGGGTGGTGATGCTGAATATTGGTTCATTAGATTATGATGTCTACTTTGCTTCTCTGTGTTTTGCCCATTATCTACAGTGGACATATATTATTCCAGAAAAAGTAAATATTGTCCTTAAATCAGTGTTGTAACAATGTCATATCAGAATCACTACCTCCTGCACTATTTTTCAACTACATTTATATCACTTTGAACATACCAAAAGCAAAATTATAGGATGTATGCAGAGATAATATAAACAGTAACTTACTATCCTACTGATACAAACATTTATTATCAGTTTGGCTCTAAGGAACAGATATATTTAATTTGAAATTTCCATTAAATGGATTGTTCACTTTGTGATTTATAATCTGTGTACTTTTTTGCATACATGGCATGCTGGAATTAAAAAGATTAAAAATAACCCTAGCCTGTAACCTCTGGTTTGCTTATAATAGCTTCATAACGGAGCTTGAAGGAAAATTGGAGGTCATTTACTTTCACCTCTCACCCCACTTCCTCAGTGTTTCAGATAAGAAATGCTATCATGCTGAGGATGTCATTCCATTAATGCACACTCTGATAAAACCCTCTTCCTCACAGCAAACTTCAAACGGTGTACCTCTTCACAGTTTACAGGCAAGTCTTGGCCAATCTGCTTCTACATGCAAACTTGAGCACATGTGGTACCAACCACAAGACCTAGACCACATCCTGTCATTTGGCCTGGAAATTGGCTGCCACAGCAGCTCTGGTGGGCTGATTGAAGGACAATGACAGTGGCATGCCCAGAAATTGCTAGGTGGTCAAGGAAAGTAGGTGCAAGTGTAGGGCCAGAATCTCTTAAGGCTTGGCTGATGATAAACTGAATCTCATCCTCAAAGCCAGTGGTGTACGGATGCCCAGTAAGAGTGTGCTGAAGGAAGAGATGTCATATGCAACTAAAGATGATCACTCTTCTTGTTCTAACGCCATACCTCAGATGAGCTACAAATGGGACTGTTTGGTTAATCACGGCTGCAGCTGTATGTACTTCTCCTGAAGTTTTTAAATGATAAACAAGACTTACCAAGAATTCACTTGAGGGTAGATGACCTTGTTTTGAAGAAGGATCAGCAATTGAAGCAGTTCATGCAGCAAATGATTTGTCATTAGATTAATCATTACTCCCATGTAAGCAAAAGACAGCACACAAAACTACAAGTCAAGACCTACAGATTTTACCCTTGAGTCTTTAAAAGATATGTGAATATAAATCATTCAATTATGTGCTGCTTCAGTTTCTGAATTAATAAAATGTAATTGGATCCCCAAATCTTATTTATTCTAATGATTCTTAAATCTAAAACACTGATTCTGCATTCTTAAACTTATATTAAAACCATCACTGTAAAAAGAAAGAGATGTCCTATTTTTTTTCAGAATACAATGTTGTTCTCATAAAAAGCTGTACCTACTTATATGATAGAACCAATCTCATCTCATTACAACCACAGGGGAAACATCAAAACAGTTTGCATGTGCATTTGAGGGCAGGCCTGGTGACCCATGAAACAGTCTCTCCTTTGATTTTCAACTGTTTCTTTCACAACTTTTGTTTCACTTCCTCATTTATCTACTTGGTTCCCTTTAACAGTTTATAAAAAAGAAATTAAGAATGGAAAATTCTTAATTCAAGTACAATATGCAAATTCAAGTACAATATTCAAATTCAAGTACAATAGAGAGAGGGAAATGTATTCGGAAATCAAATCTATGGACAATCAGAACTGTCGTGTTTACAGTCACTTCTTTTGAAAATCTCTCTTCTGTTTAGAGGAGATCTGCCCTCTAATTTTGTGGAGTCCTGCTCTGGCCTCAACCTGAATAAGGACACCTGTCAAACAGCACCTCCCTCCAAGTCCACTGCTGTGCTCTTCTCAGGTATTAGCACCTAAGGACAGTGATGTGAAGGCAATGCAGAGGTAAAACAGCCAGAGGCTCTGATCTCAAAGACCTCATAGCCCAGCAATGAGGAGAAGACTAGAACAAATAATTCGTGCAAACAGAAAGAGTATCTGCATAAGTTGGGCACACATTAAATTCCTATGGGATTTCTGAGAACTCTGAAGACTACAGAGGCCAAAGAAAGCTTCCTAAAAGATATGGCATTGCAAAAGGGCCTGGAAAAAAAAGGGTAGAATTTAGACATGGGGGGTGGGGAGGATGCAGGAGGAGAAATATCAAGGAAGAGAGAAGCAGAAAATGTTTGGTTGGTACTTAGGATAAGAGGTGATCAGGCTGGAAACAGACTAGTCAGATAGTGAAGTGAATTCCAGCCTAAGTTGTCAGACTCTGTATCCTATACATGAACTATTGCAGATTTATTTTGGAGAAACAATATGACTGAATCTGCACTGATATATGATGCAGAAACGTACCTAAACTAAAGCACTTCTCTTGCAGATGTATCAGCTACCTTTCAGGGAAAATCCTCTAGGGAAATAGGAACACACCTCTGTCTTATGCTGTTCACGGTAACACAAATTGTCTTGCTGCAAAGCATCAGATGTGAGTTGAGCATATTTTATTTCATCCATTCAGTACATATTTCTTGGACAACTCTGACTTTGTTTATTCCTTCAATCTTGGCATTAGTGGCTTGCAGCCATTTTAATATATGAAATACATGCATACCTATACACACACACACTTACATACTGAAGCAATTAAGGGTAACTATCCTTAGCTTTCATATATTCATGTGCTTTGGCAGGAGCACATTCTAGATTTTGAGAGCCAAGTGCTCCCCATTTTCTGGAATTTTGAAAAGAAAGACAATATGCTTGATCATAACCCAACAAAAGCGAGAACATTCCCTAAAGTTGTTTCCTGGCTGCTGGGAGATTCTTCAAGACAGTAAAGTGTTATCTTAATCATGCAAAGATGTGGCAGTCATCATTCCAGCTCCAGCAAAGTGAGAATACCTACTCACTCATCCACATACCCTCCCTCTACAATTCTACCTTGTGACCCCAGCACCTACATACTTCAGGACTAACATAAACTGATCTGTGTTGGTAACACTGTTTGTAGTCGCAGAACCAAATTAAGCTGAATATTTCGCAGGTACTATAATCCCAAATTCTGAACTCATTCACTTGAGAAGGCAGAAACCCACAGAGAAAGACAACATGTCCAAGGCCACATGGCTGCTTGGTAGAAGCACAAAAGTTAGTGCTTAGTTCTTCTGAGTCCAGGTAAGGACACACCATGTCATCTTCTCCCCAAAACAGTACAAAATCTAGACTTTAACTCATTTAATGATGATTAATTTGATCAATGATTTCAGCTACCTCAAAGGGACTCAATTTAAAACTTCCCTATGCTTATTGTTTTGGGAGAGTTTTTCATTGTGAATGGTGGTTTAAAACACAGTACCATTTATCTCAGGGTGTCACAACATTTCCAAGCATTCCATATTCACTGCTCAATATTTAGTTAGGAGTTTGTATCTGAAAAAAAAATACAGGAAAAACTTAAAAAGACATAGGAAAACTCTGCTACTTTCCACTCTGGCTGATTCTGACTCAGCCTCAGTGGCATGCGTGATTCAATGGTTTGTCAAACATGAATTCCAGCCCAGTGCCCTCCATCTGACGTGCTCTCATTCCTGAGCTGACAGCAGACCTGGTCTCCTAGCAACACTCCACATTTTCTCTGCCTAGTCATCTGTAGCAATTGGCTCTTTTTCATGGTTGTCCTCCCATCCTCAGTCCAGACACACCAAAAACTTTCCATGCCATCAAAGGTATCTGATGTCTTGGATTTAAATGCAAAATCTATTAAGATGAAGTTTCTTTCCTCCTCATCCCCAGTCTCCCTCTCCCCTTTCTCTCTTCTTTTCTCTCTATCTCTATCCCTCTCCTCTCCTCCTCTTCTCTCTCTCTCTCTCTCTCTCTCTCTCTCTCTCTCTCTCTCTCTTACACACACACACACACATACACACACACACACATTCATACACATGAGCAAACACACACAGACCAGCAAATGGAATGGCCCTGAGTGATGGCAACATTATCTAGCCACTTACCTGTTGGTGAATTTAGGAAGGCTTCTTCACTGGTCTGGTTACTTCACCATGTAAAGGATGAGGGATAATACATATCCACCTCACACTATTATTATGAAACTCAAAGGATATGATGAATGATAAAAGGTTTTATAAGGATTCCAGCTGAATAGTTATTACACTAATTGTGTCAATTAACAATAAGTAGAGGAAATAGCCTTCGGACATGTATTTTTATACCTTTATTTTATTTATTTGTTTTTATATGGTGCTGAGCATCAAACCCAGTGCCTCACACATACTAGGCAAGAATTCTACCACTGAGCTACAACCCCAGTCCCTAGATATGTATTTAAGAAGAGATACAACTCAGACAAAGCCTGTGAAAACTAGTTATGATTCTCTTAAGATCAAAGCTCCTATATGACAGGTCTGAAATGTATGCCTCCTCATTGTTCAAATTTCAAGTTTTACCAGAGCCTCCCTGGGACCTGTAGAGAGTACTAATTGCAACTGATGGAGTGTTTGAGACTAGGCAAATAAAAATGTCTTTAACAATTTTATATGGCTGATAACTGTGCCTGATGGATCAAGGCAAATAAATGAAGGGCCATTTCAATTGTTTCTGACATGGCTGAAGATACCACGGGTAACAACTCCAAATCCTCTCTATCACTTTCTTAAAAGGATAATAAAGCAGGACTGGAATTAGAAGACAGATGAGATATAGGAATACCTACGGTGGGCTGGAATCTGTTTAGCCCTCAAACTCCCTGGCCATAAACTCCATGAATGAGTTAGTCATGTTTCTTGTTTAATTATCACTGTATCTTCAGTATTCATGCAGGGCCTAGCATGTATTTGTTAACCTTTTGATAAACATTTATTGAAAGATGGAAGAAATTCAGTAGGGCTGTGAAACAAGTCTTGTTAGTGGTTTTGATTGTCTTAAATTTGATTTTAAAACTCATGTTTGTTACCATGTAACAAGAAAATATGTGTTAATCACTTGGCACTTCACAGGATCTCAATAAATGAGAGCTGTTGTTTTCTATTCTACAACCATCCAATCCAACTATCATTCATTACTATCTACCAATGGCAAGTAATTAGAAGTATTGTACTAAAGAAGCTGTCTACTCCAGCCAAGGAGAGCAACTTGCTCCGACAGCCCCTGTGAGAGAGGAAAGCATGTACTTAACACCAAATGGCCTATGTGTTCATGAACTGGAAAGAGCTATTGCAATTTCAAGTATCACTACCCTCTCCTAATTTCCTAAATAAGAAGAAAATATTCTGTTTGCTCAGCTCTAACTGTACACCTAAAAGGTTTTTTGTTTGTTTGCTTGGGTACTATGGACTGAACCCAGGGGTGCTTTACCACTGAACTATACAGCCCTTTTTACTTTTTTATTTTGAAACAGGGTCTTGCTAAGTTGCCCAGCTTGGCCTGGAACTTGTGATCCACCTGTCTTATCCTCTCCATTCACTGGAATTACATGTATATACTCTACTTTGCACAGCCTGGGAGGGAGGTTGTTGTTGTTGTTGTTGTTGTTTTTCTCATAGGATCATCTTTCAGAAGACAACACTACTCTGCCAGGTAACAGCAAAGAACCCAATGTGTATATACTAATGTTCTTAGTTAAAAGGTAAACAAATGCTCAGACTGCCTCCTGGAGCCCTTTGCTGGCGATACAGTAGAATGAGAGGACCCTGTGTATGGAGGCAGTATTGCTCAGTGGTTGGCGTCATGGGCTCTGTAATCCAAATGACAACTGTACTTCAATCTTAGTTCAGTTGCTCACTGACTACATGACTTTAATGTCAGCTTAACCTCTCTCTGCCTCAATAATATGCATTTGTAAATCTGGAGACATAATAGTACCTGTCTCAAAGGATTATTATGAGAATTGAGTTAATACTTGAAAGATTAAATGGACAATAAATAAATGTGCCTCAAAGACACATAGTGGCACTCCCCAGTGTGTTCTCACTTTGTACCTTCTGAACCAAGCACTCACCATATACACACATGGGGCGAGGAACTACTGGTGTACAGAAAGGAATGACACTGAACTTCCTCTTAATTCATTGATTTGAGGTAGTCAGTGATCCAGAGTTCTAGCTTCAAAAAAATAGGCCTGGATTTAAGTACCAGCTGTCATTTATTAACTGTGTGACCTAGGCAGTCAACCTACTAGTACCCAGTTTTCTCAACCATAAAAAGTGGGAGAGAGAATATAAATAGCCATTCCAGGAATTTGTGATACATCATTTACATAAGTATGAAAAGTGATTAGTAAGGTCCTTACACTATAAAACTACACAATAAATGACTTCACTGCTATTAGAGTAGAAAAAGACAGGCTACCTATTATACTTACAATAGAGGCAGAAGAAGTCAAAGGCATAGATGGGTTGGGAAAGTGACTGGACAGTCTCAAAAAGCAGTTCAGGAAGTGTAGATTTAGGGCTGATAAGCAAAAAACAAAAAGAAAAAGAAACACAAATTCCCAGATATGTGACCGAGCACAGTGTATTCAGGCAATTGCAATGCTTTGATGGAGCTGAAGAATAAGACATGAGCATTAAGGAGTGGGCAGTGAGTCCACCAAGTAAAGGACCAGGGTGTCATGAAAAGCCATTTGGTCTGAATCTCACAGTTCCCCAGAACCACCCAACATTGTTGATGAGACTGGGAGAGAATGAAATGTGAGTAATTTTTCTGACCCCCCCACTGAAGGTGGTCTCTGTAGGTTTGAGGGGAACATTGATAGCATCATCAACAACCAATACTTACCAAGGCAACATCGTGGTAGAGAAATAAGGGAGACTGAAAAAAATAAAATGATGGCCTTCGCATCTGCTGGATTCACAGAAACTCTCTAGAACCTCTTAATTAAATTAAAATAAAAAGTATATGCTGGATGTTTCTTATCTACACAGATGATAATTTACTTCAAAAGAAATTCAGGGCTCAGATTATCATGTTTATGTGAACAGCTATGGCTAACAGTCATACCACTCAGAATATCTGAAGCTTAGGTGACTAAACAAACAACCAGTATTCTATTCTTCAGTTTGTCTATCTACATAAAAGGTAAAGCAAAATATTCCCATCTTTTTCATGTAGCTATAGAAATTAAAAAATCAAATGATACAAATAGTTCAATATATAAAGACTATGTTTTCTGATACCATATTTTATTATTGTAAGTTAAGAATGTAAAGTACTTTGACACATGGAAGACTAAAATAAATAGACATGTTACTAAATATTTAAATAGAAGTATTTAATATTTCCTTATATGTTTTTCCTACTTGGATATATAATGAAGATACAAAAATTATAGCTTTATGCTACCACTGACCTCAAGCAAGTAACATAAGAGAAGGACTTGCTACATTGAGTTGTGTATCTTAACAAAACATGTAATTGGATATAAAGGAAATGAGTAAATATGTTTTAAAGAGAGAGAGAGTAGAAGAAAGGATCTTCAAACTTTTTAAACAACATGAATCATTTTTAAAAGTGAACAACCATCCTATTTGGCTATTTTTCCCTTTTTAAGCCTGAGAGAACAAGAAACTTTCTCTTAAGTGATCGGTCCAGTGGAAAGACACTATAGTACACCTGTTCCCATTGTTTCCATGCCAGACCTGAGTGTTACTTCTTCGCATTCCATTATTTTGCTCAAAATCTTTGAATGACAATTTTATTTTAAACCAGTTGAATTTTAGAACATGAAATAACTTATAATATGAAATGAAGAAAAGGTGAAGTACCAAGGAGAGTCAATGATAGGGCTGGGGCAGGAGAATACCCAGCCACTCAGACAAAATTACAATTCATGGAGCACAGAAATGCTCTGAATTCCTAAGACTTTCTGACATAAGACTTGAGGCATTTAACTGACCAAGTTAAACATAGTTAAAACATTTACCTTGTTTTGAGATGAATCTAGATAGAAGTCCTAAATTTTCTTTGTCCCAATTGGATTAATTTGCACAAGGTAATTTCAGTCTCTAAATGCATGAAAAAAAAAACATTTATAATAATGCCCACATTGGATTCTTATCAGGAACAAATGATAAAGGAGTTTTTTAACAGAGTGCTTTGCAAAGAGTAATGCTCAGGGAGAATTAATTCCATTCCTACTACTAATAAGGGAAAATAAAATCAATTGTAAAAATTTATTATACATAGCATACATACATAAATACTGAATTTTATTACAATGACATTTTGGTTAACAAACATCATACTTCAAGTTTTGGTTAATATATATATATATATATATATATATATATATATATATATATATATATATATA
>NW_025999969.1:6111121-6181812 GCF_001458135.2 Marmota marmota marmota
ATATATATATATATATATATATATATATATATATAATCAGGATTCCATAATGTAGAGAATCATGGAAATTGTCTGCATCTACATAAAGTCAAAACCAAGCAGCAAGTAATGATATTCACATTTTTCCCTTAGGACAGCACTGATTTTCAAAAATCTTGAAAACCTGATTATAAAAATAATTTACAGTTCTGCTTCTTCAGCAAAACTTAATCAAGAACACATCTGGCCTGAGAAATGCAAACCATCTTACATATTTTATGGGAAAGACAAGAAGGTTGGAAAAGTCTGGTGAAGTCCTAAGAAGAAGAACTATGAAGTGTTTAAGTGTCCAGGGAGAAGTTGTGGATGTTCCTCACTCTCACCCACATCAAAGTAGGAAATTCTCCACCCTTTCTATTTTGGATAAAGAGAAGGACTCCATTCCCTGTTGTATTCTTTGACAAAAAAACTACAGCCTACATAAATCTCCCCAAGACTAAGAAAAATTCTTCATGTGCAAAAAGGATCAAACAATTTTCAAAGGATTTTTAAATGCTAATCTTGTTAACTGAGGAAAAACAAGAGGTAGAAATTACATCTGTCATCAAAGGATCCTCCCTTCTAAAAATGTGTAATTGTGGTGTGTCCTGCCCCATCACAGCCACACAGATGGCTGGAAATAAAAGTTCTTTCTAAAATTAGCCAAATGTAAGCATTCCCTAGACACCCATAGACATCTAATTCATTCTCAAATCATGCATAGCCTCTCAGAGGTATTTGGGGTTAACACCAAAACCTTTTTCTCTTCCCTTTGCTAAGAGCAAGCAACCCTCTGCTCCATAAAACAAAATCTTGGCTCCCATAGGGCCTATAGTTGTGTTCAGACAAAGTAACAGTTGTTTAAAATGAACCAACAAGCAGTAACCACAGACTCGGTTGGACTTTAAAATAGGAATGTGGATGTTTCCATTAAAATAACAATTATTGGGTCAAAAGCCCATTTAAAATGCTCCTCCGTGTTCACTATTTTTAAAAACAAAGGTATTTCTCACAGCAACTTAGGTTCTCAGAGGATGATTTGAAGAGTGGTATATTCCATGGATGACAGTCAAGGTCAAACAATTATTAAAGGGCAGAGTCAGGATTTGAGCCTGCTCATGAAAAGTTAGGACTTAAATGACTTAACTGTATCGTGCAGAATGTGTATAGAGCTAGAATTTCCTAAATAATTCCTCACCAGTCATTTTCTGTACTGTGCCCAAAACCTCTTCAATGGATTTGCAACTACAAACTAAGGAATAGAAAGATGACATGTATGAGACCTCTGCTAACACAGGGAATATGAATGGTAATTAAATCTAATGGGTTCACACACACACACACACACACACAACGAATTACATATGTAGTACATACACACACACAACACACACACACACACATATATACGTATATATCAACTCTATAAAATGCCTTTATTTTAGTTCTTCATTCTCCTATACTGAGGCAATGCAAAACACACAAACACTGAGACAAAGCCAGACCATGGCTCCAACCTTTTCTGAAATGTTCTTTTTAATTCAGTCTCTTCAACCTACAGAACAGATCTCTCTTAGTGGGAACAACAGGTGTAAGATATTGTATGTAAAATTCATAGCACTGTATCTAAGTATAGTTCCTTTTTCTCGGCCTTTCTTGAGAGTTAAAAACAACAACAAAAATAACTTAGCAACAACAACAAACTACAAAACTTTCAGAGAAAAAGATTGCATCCATGCCAAAAGTGGAAATAGAAGGCATATGCCACATGGGTCTAATGTCCTTTGGGAAATACACAATGGATTATTCTGGAGCTGCTCCTAGTGAAACTGTCACTTCACAGACAAAACACCTGAGGACCAGAGAACTATGATTTTTGCTAAGGGTCACAGTAGATCAAAATAGAATAAGATGTAACCCAGGGCTCTTTCTGCTTTATAGCATTATCTCTAATGACACAGTCATTTGTGTTGTCTGCTAGGTTTTTGTTTTACTTTGTTTTTGTACTAAGGATTGAACCCAAGGTTGCTTTACCACTGAGCTTCATCTCCAGCCCTTTTTATTTTAAGTCAGGGTCCCTGCTAAATTGCCAGGCTGGCAATCCTTCTGCCACAGCTTCAGGAGTGGCTGGTATTACAGGCAAGTGCCACCATGCCTGTTATGTCTGCTGGGTTTTTTTTACTATTATGGTGGTGCTAACCAAGGTCAAAATCATAACATCTATGTTTGACAATTCACACAGGCTTAAAGATGGCTAACTTCTTGAAAGGCTACAAGTCTCT
Source organism: Marmota marmota marmota (assembly GCF_001458135.2). Classification (NCBI taxonomy): domain Eukaryota; kingdom Metazoa; phylum Chordata; class Mammalia; order Rodentia; family Sciuridae; genus Marmota; species Marmota marmota. Next base: position 6,113,422 of record NW_025999969.1, read on the forward strand.
GGATACATGTGGTTAAATACATAAGCCACTAAATGGAAAACAGAAATGTTGACAGAAAGAAAATGATTGATTTCCCAGTTGCTTCACAAGTGCCTACAAGAAGCATCTAACCATGTGCAGTTCCCCACAATCTGATAGATTAAATATGCTTCTTGTAAACAAGGGACTCCAACATTGTTGCTCTTATTGGTGCTGACTACACATTTTTCCCTTTTGTAGTTTATTTTTCATTATTCAAAGCAATTACTTTTAATCCTTCATTTGAAAAACATTAGAAAGCCTTGGGGGGGGGGGAATAACAATATTTCTGAATGAATTGACTTTTAAATTACTGACATATTTAATGTTTGTGAATTGCTTCTCCGTTCATTAACACAGATCATAAAGTATGGTATACTTTTACTTTCTTGATAACATCCTCCTTACCTTACTTGGGTTTCAAATTCAAAAATCCACACTTTAAAATATTCTCAATAACTTGAAAAAATTAATAATATGAAGTGGTTGAATACTTGAATTCTTATATTACCAGGACTTCCAGGGTAACACTTTTCACTGGGCAAGTAAACAGAGATAAGAATATCTATTGGATTCAGCAAAATTTATTTTAACATGATTCTCTTAAAGATTGTAGTTCATTCTTCATTATCAAAACTGGCCTCACCAAATTCTCCAAAAAAAAAAAAAATCATTTATTCGATTCATGGCATTAGTAACTATCCCATAACCAAGGCAACAAATCTTAAGTTCATCTTGAGCTATCCATCTCCCAAATTTAAATTAAATCTGTTTGATACTGATCTTCCTGTGCATCACTTTTTATTCTCCAAACCCTCTGTTCTATTTTAGAACCTCATTATTCTCTCAGGAGGAATCTCCTAAGTTGTGGCACTGAATACTCTCTCCCTGCATAAAAAGACTAGGGACAAAAGAATAAACTGGTATCTGTGAGAGAACCTAAAGACCACAGCATGATGTTTCTGCTTCCCTGGGTGTCTGCTGGGGATAGCTGCTGGGCTCCAGAAACCCAGCTCTTTCTTCTACCTTCCAAGTTGAAATTGTCCTCCTGGATTTCCCAGACTCCACTCAGCTGGAACTCCTACTTGTACAGAAGAAATCTCATAATTGATAAGATCATGCTTGTAAGTCTGAGGTCATTCAGTGAGCTTACAGGTGTATGGAGATAATCTCACCAATGGTTAGGACTCCGGAGATCATGGAGCCAAACTCTTCTCCCACAGAGGTCAAATGGGATCAAGGGTACTTCAGGGAATACCAGTCCAAACACCAGACCAATATCCAGAGGACTCCATGAATTTTCCCATCTGCTACCAAAAAACTCACATAAACCTTCTCAAATGTTGAGACATTATCTTGGCAAACAGCATGGGAAGAAAGAGGAAATAGCAAAGACTAAACACTTTTCCCAAAAGATCCAGCCATTCAAGATAGACAAAAGAAAAAGAGAGTGAGAGGTCATTAATTAGCAAGCTAAAGTCCCTCTCCACAGCTCAGCTCTTAGCTCACCTTTCCCAGTGAAACAGAAGGTTGGGGGTCCCCTCTAAAATTGAGTGCAGAGTAACTTCCTCATGCTATGAGACTTAAGGCTAAGGGGCTGACTCACACCTGGAAGCCACCAAGGAAAGTGATAGTAGGGACTGCCCCTCCCAGCCCTGTCAGGCATGCTAACTAAATGTGAATATGTATATTTCCTGGGGTTTTTTTTTTTTTGTGTGTGTGTGTGTGTGTGTGTGTGTTTTGTCCCATTGTGTCATCTCTTCCCTTTTAAAAGCTTTCCTGGCCCTCAGAGCCTCCCAGGATGGAATTTAGGAAGCAAAGTTTCTTCTCTCTCTCTCTTCAAAACTGACTTTGAAAAAAAAACACTATTTTTTTCCTAATAATCTGACCCCAAATATTCGTGGAGCACTAAACTGATATGACCTAGTCTCTTTCCCCAGGCTGTATTAGTGCTGCCATGTTAAGGCAGCCCTATAACACGAGTAGGAAGGGAACTTGCTAAGAAGATTTGATTTCTTATGAAGAATAAGCTTCAAGTTGTTTGCACATATAGTAGTAATAAATTTGCAATCCCTAAATGATAATCCATCCTGTTTAATCTACCAAGAAAACCACACAAACTCCTACTCATCTGCCCAGATCCAGTTAAGTTCACCCTACAAATGCCACCTTGTGGAACAAATTCTTCCTATGCATATTCCACAGTTCTCTGAATTTACCTCCATAAAAACACGTTCCAAGTTCCATCACTACTCCTTATAGGTCAGTAGCATCTGCTTTAATATATAATCTTCAAGTAAAGGTCAATGCTGTCTGTTTACTTTGTTCTTCAATATAAATTAAAGATCTTGGTGCATTGAAGGAACTCAATATTTGATGAAGAATAAGGCAAATTCTGATCTAAACAATTCCAGTATGATTCTAATTTTTGTTAGGTTTTGTTTTGGAGAATGAATCTTGGATAGAGAATGAGTGGAAAGCATGTTCAAAAAAGTAGAAGACCTAAAGACAAAAATAACCCAACTTGCAGGAAATTAAAAGCAGAGTTCACCACCCATACTTCCACAGGTAACTAATCTGAAATAGACCTCGTTATAATTCACACATTGACTAATATTAGAAATAAAGGTATTGGTCTAGATTTTCAACAAGTTCTTAAAACTGATTGTCTTTTGACTTCTCAACAATTCCAGTATGAATTAACACTGGGAAAAAATTTCTTACCAAAATGCATGTGCTAGATTTTCAATCTGACTTTATTCAAGGTCAACTTAACAGAGAACAAATATACAATCCCATGTGGAACATATAGAAATAATCTTTATTTCAACAGATAAGTCTCAACTGACAATAACCACAAAATTTAAAAGCCATCTTTAAAGGAGATCTTTTCTTTGGTTTTCAAGTGAACACACCCTCTAAAATTTGGAATCACTAAAATGTTACTTCCTCAGAATAATTGTGTGCCTAAGGAGATGTCTAGATTAGCATGAGTCGGGCATGTCCCTGGCCAATACTGAGTGAAGCAACTGGACTGAACCCATTCTGAGATCTACTGAAAGAGAAAGATTATTCATTAAGTTTTAAAATTTTATACTCTTTCTTTATTGATTTAAAAGTGGTAAGTGTACACAAGTTGAGTCTGTACTCCTTTCTACAACACAGGTAGGTCCCCCTTGTGATTAGATTGTCACTGAAATGAGTCACAGTTGGGGATGGAAAGATAAAAACTGACTCCGTAATGACACCCTGCCCTTAGCTCATACTTGATAAATGCAGAGTTAGGATAAAAAGTAACAGAACTTGTGAGCCCAGATCAGAGAAAGGGTGAATAGATATTGTTTTTTCTTCCCACAATAACACTTGTGGACTTATGAGAATGTCAAAGATCAAAAAGAAGGATTTCTGTTCTTGACAACAAGAAAACTAATGAAATTAATTTGTATTAAAATAAAATAATTGAGATAGCATTTTATGTCTACTGATATCACAAAACAATTCCTATAATGATCGAGAATAGTCATCAAAGAATAAACCTCTCTCCACGTGTAGCTGAAGCTGCACTTGACCCTCACGTACACCACCCCTCAATTCTCCCATGCTTACTAAACCCTGAGGACTTGAAGTGCATGAGAGCAAGAGGGGACAAGAAGAGACTCCATTTTGGTAGAAGTCTTTACCACATCCCCTATGGTGCACCCAGGCAGATGACAGGCGCTCCACAGTGGCATCCCACGTCTAGCTTTTCATTTTCTCTCCCCAGGACTCTACCAGCACATTCATCCAAAATGACTAAGGAAGCTTTCAAATGAGTGAATCATACCCTGAAGTTAATTAAAAATGTCCAAGTAGTCTTCTGAAACACAGGCATCACAAGATGGGCATCCATGCCCTGAGGCTAAATTATTAAAAATGACCTCATCTCTCCTTCTTTATGAACTTCTTCTCCTGCCCTCCACATCAGAGGCAGAACTGGGTGGCCTGTCTGACCCCAGAGGGTGATCACAAATGCTTAGCTTATACCCCATCCTCCACCTCTTCTAGATTTTTTTTTCCAGTGCAGAAATGTAGCATTTGGGGGAATAACTCAAAAAAGTATTTGAGATACATGAGGGGAAGCACGTCAGAAACTGGGAGACACTAGTAAGGGTTGTCATGCTGAGGTTTCCCAAACCCATGGAGTCATAATAGTATGGGCAGGACAAGATGGGTGTCCTATTTGTGGGGTCTGTTAAAAAAGACTTGGATACCACAAAGCTACCACCCTACAGCAATTTGGGGTTTTGTCCCTATATTTAGCCAGTAATGGCTGATACCACATCACATTTCAATCACAGAGTGAAGAAATGATGAATGGGGCTTTTGTTAGGGAGGCTTTCTGGGCCTGGCAAAGTCTCAGTGGTTAGTGAGGTAAACTTGTGGTCTGGTGTCTGTGTCATAAAGTGAAAAGAATCTGAAGTCAAGGAATCCTCTCTGTAGGTGGATTCATCCTGGGCTGTGAGTAAGGCTTTAGAGCTGCTTCCTCCCCTGCACCCAACAGCATCTTTTCATTTCTCACTGAGCATGAGGTCAAACACTTTTCTTGGAAAAAGTAACAGAACTTGTGAGCCCAGATTAGAAGGAGGGTGAATGGGTATCCTTTGTTTCCCTTCCCTTTCTCTTTCTCCTTATGGGACCTACCAGAACATAGGCAGTAAATACCTTGAGTAAAATGCTTACTGTAAATAAAACAGTAATCTGTACAGAAAGGTGAATAGATATTTTGCAGAGATAATGCTTGCAGTTCATACTGAGCATATTTTAGACTCCCCCCCCCAAAAAAAAAAAGATTTGCCATGTATTACCTTAGAAAATGGACTGTACACCTAGTAGAATTCTTTATGGAACATCGAAACACCTCTGGGTCTTTATAGATGACATTGCTCTTTCCTGGAGGACCCTGTCCAGTCCTCTCTATCTGGGACCTCTACTTGTTCGCAAGGTATATCAATGATATAGGCTTCACAGAGTTGATTAAGCAGTTTGCAGAACTGCTTAATCCCTCATCAGTACTGACACAGCCCTTCTCATGCAGGATTTCCAATCCTGGGATCATGAATCTCTCTGCCCTTTCTCTCAACTTTGGCCAAACAAGGTAAATCTGTCCTATTTCTACACTGCTATGACAGGGATTCTGTCTTATTTAGTACCCAATGCTTGTGTTTAAATAGTGAAGCTAGTTTTTTACTGTGTCAATGAAGAGGACTAGGATGCACAAGTTATCAAAAGGTGGGTAATCAAAAAATGTGTGTAGGCTCTGTGTGTGTGTGTTTGTGTATGTGTGTGTGGTGCTAGAGATTGAACCAGTGCCTCACACATGCCAGACAAACTCTCTGTCACTGATCTATATCCCCAGCTCTATTTTGGTATTGATTCTGATTTAGATTAATCTAATTAATTAATTAATCTAATTAATTTAATTAATAATTAACATAATTCCGTTTAGATTATGTTTGGCGGGGGTAGCAGTAAGCTCAAATTGGCTGAATGCCATTTGATTGATATAAAGAATTCAGACTGCCAGGTGTGGAGGTGCTCACCTGTGATCCCAGATACTCAGGAGGCTGAGGCAGGAGGATCACAGGTTTGAGGCTAGCCTGGGCAACTTAGTAGGACTCTGTCTCAAAATAAACACTAAAGGAAGGCCTGGGGATGTGGCTCCGAGGTAGACTGCTTACCTAGCATGCACAAGATCCTAGGGTTTAATCCCCAGTACCAAAAAAAAAAAAAAGAATTCATATTGACAGAGGTGGTTCTAAGAGTTACGTTTGTCATGTGGAAACCAAAGTGAACATATTTGTGACAGTAACTTAATAAATATATATTCTCAACTTTAAGATTCTCTCAAATTCATCATTAAAAAGTAATACAACGAGCTATTTCTCAATCTAAGAAAAGGAAGGAAATGTTATTTCAACATAGGAATAGCACAGGCAGTACCTTAGTTTAGCAAAAGGTACAACTTAACGTCTGCAAGAGTATTTTGATATTATTTAGTTTTATTTAATTCTGTTGTTTTTGTACTGGGGATTGAATTAAGGAACACTTTGCCACTGTGCTATGTTTCTAGTCCTTTCTATTTTTTATTTTGAGCCAGATCTTAACTAAGTTGCTGAGGCTGGCCTCCAACTTGTGATCCTCCTGACTTACAGACCGAGTATCTGGAATTATAGGCATATGCCATCACATCCAGCAGATATTTCTAATACAATTCTAATATTTATATTTGTATTAGAAAATTTTCTTCAAAAATGACAATCGAGTTTCAAATCAAGTCCACATAAAACAGATCCTTAACAAATAGATTACTTGTATAATTCTGTAAAGAATGATGGGAAATGAAGTTTTGGAAGAATACACAGACTGGCAGAGGAAAGGAGTATTCTAAGAGTTTGAAAGCAAAGACACATTGGAAACTCAAGATCAGTTTCTTATATTTTGGCATCTCTGTGATCTGGGAAATACAAAGTTACAAAGACACTAGAACATTGAAGAAAACACTTTATAACATGTGAGGACAGGAACAATCAGGATCCCAGGTTCTATTAATTTGTCATTCAAGACCTGAGGCCACGTTTGAGGCTAACAATTGCTTCCAAGTCTTAATCACACAGTATCTCCATGGAAGGGGAAAGTTCTGTTGAAATGATACACAAGGGCCACAAAGATATTCAACAAGTATTGATACTCAAGATGATACTCAAATTACCCCAACGCCATGTGTCTCTTCATCACCAATTCTGTCGATCTGGCTTGCTAAAAAGCATGACTCTGAGGAGACAGTCACTTGGCAATATAGCTGGCGTTTAAAGCAAGACACAAAATCTAGAAAATATTCTCATTAAGAGCTGCATCTCACTTACATGGCTATTTTTAAAAACAAGAAGGGCAAGGGACTTAGGGCCTTTTCCCAAAGGCAGAATGCTATTCCAGTTATCTAGCACCAGAGAGCTTAAACCATGATTATTAAGGGGATTATTGTTTTCTGGAAGCCACGACCTGAACTTTTTTTAGTCTTTCTGGTATGTGCCCTATTATTTTGAAAGTTCATTTCAAGCAATATTTTTTTTTTGGTTTATTTAAGTCAATTAAGGACAAATAATGAGACTTTCATTAAGGACAAACAGAACAGAAGAAGCAAAGGAAAAACAACATCCTTCCTCCCTATTCCACATCCTGTCCTTTATTTCTTATTTCTGTTTATGGAATAACAACCCATCAACCACCCAAGGTCTAGACTCTGAGTCAATACTAAGGCCATTTCTTTAGGTTTTCCTTCTTATGCATACTTAATGTCTCAGATAGGTGTCCTCTCCTCTCCTTTCCCAACATTCCACCCTAAATACTACTCTTCATTACAGTTTGCCTTAGTAGTGTCAAAGATGAAGTCATGAAGAGGATGAGGGGTTACAGAGTTGAGGACAATAATAATTCTGAACATCCACTCTGAGTTAGCATATTAAGCAGCAGCAAAAACAGCAGAAAACTGCTAACAAAAATTCTAAAACCATAGCTGTGATCTCACAGTGGTGAGATGTGGCAGAGGCAGAGGTTTGGCTGTGTATCATCCCTCTGCAGTGTTCAGTGAACAGACTGAGTACTGTAAAGCTGGATCCTATAGTTTAGATAGAGGTGTCCCCCAAAAGTTTATGCATGAGACAATGCAAGAGGGTTTACGGGTGAAATGATTGTGTCATGAGAGTCTTAACCCAATCAGTGCATTAATCCATTTGAATGGATTAACTGGGCAGTAACTGTAGGTAGGGTGTGACTGAGGAGGTGGGTGGGTGGGGGGAGGGTGTGCTTTGGGGTTTACATTTTGTCCGTGTCTCTCTCTGCTTCTTGGTTGCCAAGTTCTGAACTACTTTCCTCCTCAACATACTCCTGCCATGATATTCTGCCTCACCTCAGGCCCAAAGCAATGGACATGGTCATCTATGGACTGAGATCTCCAAAACCGTGGGCACCAAGTAAACATTTCCTCCTCTAAAATTGTTCTTGTCAGGTTTTCTCATTACATAGGTGAAAATGCTGACTAAAACACTTGATAAGACACAAAGCTATAAAAAGGGTGATAGCCAATCTTTACTGCAGTGCAAATGGCTCAAGAGAGTAGCTCAAGAGACTGGCCATGGGGATTGGTGTGGACAGAAAGGTAAAGAAAAGAGGGAAGAGCATGGAAGGAAGTTCAGAGAAACTGGATAGCTAGTAAGAGCAAAATTAAATAAAGAAATCCGGGTAAAATCAAAGGAAAACTATTAAAGCAATATCCTCGCACTGTTGAATACACAGATGTTGGTAGCTACAGTGGAAAAGTAAACCAGGACAACGACAAAGTACAAACCAGAAGCTGAAGGTGTAGGTGGCAGATCTGTAGGTGGTGAGAATGTGATGGAGTGTGGGAATGCAAAATGCAAGTGTTACAATTTAGAGTGTGTGTCTGTGCCTGTTTTGTTGGGTGTCGTTCAATACCATTGTCACAAAGATGAACAGCAGATAATTAAAATAATTTAAAAGCTTGTTTGTTTTGCAAGTTTCCCAAAATTCATCACATAACTCTTTAATAAAAAATCCCATGAAAAGGAAAAATTAGATGTTATAAGTTCCTATGGTTCACTGAAAGATCTCCGTGGTGTCATTTAGGTTTCCTTTTTACATGATGAAAAACTCAAATCCTTCCACTATTATCACCTCTGTTTCCAAGAAGAAAAATGGAGCTGTCTAGCCCAAACTGAAGTAATATTGATTAATTCTAAATATTTTTACAGACATTGATGCAAAGCAATGGCTAACAATCTGATATACTGTATAACCTGAATTAAGGATGAACTGCTTTGGAAAATTAAATCTCTGCTCTATTGACTGGAACAGTGGAAATATACACATTGAAAGGATCCTAACCAGCAATTCAATACTGATACCAGTTTCCTTCCACCCAGGAAGGCAAAAGCTTGGACCACATCCTCACATCTATATCCACATCCGTTTTAAATTACAATCAGGAAATCCCAACTTACAAGCTACAGTTCTTATTTAGCTTTCTTGAGCACTGCAACTAGCCTTGGGATTCTTACAGGAGGAATTACTCTGGGAAGTTATTTCCATTTGTCTTGCATATCTGATGTCCTTCAATTTGATGACCCTGGTTGCTGGCAGCAACCAGAATTATTCCGGACAAATTTGTCCTGATTTATGAAACAGTGAACTAAATTTAGCAACCAAGTAAAACAGCCCACTGATTCACATTTTCCCTGCAATTTCCACAGAAGTCAGGCACAGTTCCACAATTATTGGGACAATGGTGGCCTTAGAAAGGCTGCCCCAAGGTCACAGCTCTGATGCAACAATTTGGTTGTGCCTGAGAACAATATACCAACAACAGTGGGGTACTGAGTTGCTCTGACAGTCTGACCTACCCCAAATAGGAACTGATAACGCTGGGATAATATGAAGACACACATATATACTGCATACATAGTAGAAATGACTTTGTAATTGGCACTTACCATAGCCCCTGTAATAATGTCCCCAATAATACTAGCAAGGAAGGACACCAAGTAGAAGTATTGTATTATTCTTCCTGGGGTGTTGGGGGGGAGGCGCAGGGACAATACTCATAGAACTAAAATGATTGATCCAATGTCATGCAGTTAGAAACAGCATGACCAGGAAAGAATCCTGATTTCTCAACTAATAATCCATGATTACACTGTTATATAAAAGAAATCCTACTACAGCCAGCCCAAGTGTACTCGATATCACAAATTTGAAAATTTACTAAAAAAATAAGTCCAGTGTTTTCCAGAGCAATATCCATTAGTTTTGTCAGCACTGCTACCAGGTGCATCTTGCTGAAGATTTGCCAGGCATTGCTAAGCATTTCTGTGCATTAGCTTGGTTAATTTCCATATCGGAGCTTCACATTTTGCAGACAGGAAGACTGAGATTTGTTATTATACCAACTTTACAGATGATAATACAGAGTCTTAGATACATTAAATACTTTTCCCAACATCAATGGAGCTACACACACACGAGCTTGAAGCTGAACAGTGTCTCAAAGCCAAATTGTTTTAGCCTAAAGAACAAAAACAGTTTTAAAATGTTAAAGAATGAATCCATATCTACACCACAAAGGATGATTCAACATTTTACTTATAAATTCCCCAAGGTGAAAGAATAACAAATCGCATCCAAAAGTTTAGGAGCACAGATTCAAATTTCTCCTGGGTTCCTAGTAAGCAACAGTTAGAGAGGGCGAAGTCCATGAAGATAAGCCAATTAAGGCAAAAACTGTCAAAACAAAAACAAGTAGTAATTCTAACTCAATACAACTTTAGAGAAAGGCAATTACATTCAGCATAAAAAGCAACAACAACAAAGTCACATGAAATTGTAACCCATTTCATTCAATGTCCTATTTTAGATTCTGAAAACCAGGGAGTCCTTTGCTAGATCAGAGATGAAATCCAGCACTGTATGTAGTTGTTTACACCCAGCACAAACTGAATGTCTACAAATGCACACACACACCAACAATCATACTATATAGACTTCGGGTCACACAACTGTCATTTGCTCTAAATGTAATGGACAATCAGGAATATATCTAAAGGGACCAAGACAGGCAAAGGGAGGTGCAGATTCCACCTCAGATGGAAAAGGCTTTGGGATGATTCCATACTTGGTTGTGCCACTGTGGCAGGTTGGCTGGAAAGAGTATTCTCATACCCAGATTCTCCTAAGACAATCCCAGGTCAGCAAATACAGACACCCAACAAGGTCAATGGGTCTCCTCATATCAAAGAATACAGCAATGGGCTGTAGCTGTAGCTCGGGGTAGAGCACTTGCCTAGCAAGGGTTCAATTCTCAGCACCATATATAAATATGTAAAATTAAGGTCCATCAACAACTAGAAAAAAATTTTTACCAAAAAATAAAAATAAAAAAGAATATGGCAAATGACTTGCAATTTCTTCTGGTTTGGAAATACAACATACCAAAAAAGACAGACACATTAAAAACAGCCTCATGAGTGCTTTGAAATAGAAATTTGTTTGGTTTCGTAGCTTCATGTCTACAAAGAACTTCAAATCTGAACAGATAGCAGCTGTGACATTTTGGCAAGAACACTGGTCTTGGAGTATGAAATCCTCTACTAAATCTCAGTTCTGCCCCAATCTCAGGGTTTAACTTTAGAAGTCACTGAATCACAGCTTTCTCCCAGGGCTTGCAAGATGAAGTAAAGATGTCTGTGTTAACATCATTCGCAAACGTCCTAGCATGATACAAACTGAGAGGTGATTATCTTAATTCCCCTTGTAATTCCCATTATTCAAAGACAAAGAAAATCAATACAAGAAACTGAGTGCAGAAACACATGAATGTACTACTGATTCTCACTAATGTCCTGCGTGACTTCAAAGAAAGAAGCTAACCTCATTTTCCCAACCCTAATTCTTTACTGACACTTGAAAATCACAAGTAACAGTGCTGGCTTCTCACGTACAGTACAATAAAGAGACTGACTCATACCCATGAAAAAAACAGCCGTTTGTGTGTGCGTGTGCGCACATCTGTGCCTGCTACTATTTGGAAAGTAATGAGACTCTTATTCACTAGAGGCCAACTCAGAACCCACAGCAGGTTTCCACTTCCCTTCTTTCTGCCTCATGCATCCTATCTGGAAAGTCTTACTTAAAGGCCCAATTCTTATTGTTAGGTTTCCCACACAGATTACTAGATAATCTTGAGGAGTTGATGTTATCATAGGAATTCAAAACAAGCAGCTGCAGATATTCTAACCATTGGCCTTATCATACAATTCCTTCTCCAAGTGTTGATTTAAGCAAGTTTCCATCCTCCACCCCCCACCTCCCAAGGATAAAGGAATTCCTGGGTCTGGAATATATCAAAGGAGGTCAAAGGCCTTACACATTTTGAGGACAAAAAGAACTCTAGACATATGTTCTTTTATGTCTACACGACCCATATCTGATTTATGTACGTTAGAAAGCATTTGGAAAAATACTTTGGGGTATATCATTATGCTTCATGGCCAGTATGGGTCTGTCATTGTTAAAGGAAAAATAAGCAATTTAATAAGCAGTGGAAAATAAAAAGACATATTTTACTGATATAGTAAAAGTAATTTTATAAATGCCTATCATTTATAAATATTTAATAAATGATACAAATCCTTACATGAATGAGACATAACCTTACTTTTACATTAAAGTGTAAGGAACTTGGTCATACTGAAAATACTTTCCCCAGTCCTTATTGCAAATTTGTTCCATAAGCATAATAAATATCAGGAGTTCCCATTTTACAGAAAGGGAAACTGAATTTCAATAATAATAATAATAATAATGTCTTTGTAGGGACCTATGGGATCAATCTTATTGTTTTACAATACTATTGTATACAATTCAGGTTTTAATGAAAATAGAGTTAATTTTATTCTACAACAAAAAAATTGCACAATTGTAACAATCATCATAATTTTCTTTAGTTCATGTGAGATAGAATTACAGATCACCCATTAGAAAAAAATGAAAATAACAATAACATCAGCAACAATTATTATCTACTAAGTATTTACTACAAGCCAGCGTTATTCTAAATAACTCACTTGTGTTCATTAATGAAATTGTCACAATACCATTATAACTTAATCCTCCCTCCCAAATGAGAAAACAGAAGCACAGAGACATTAAGTAAATTGCCCAACTTCATTAAACATTATCTCATTTATTTCCCTAGATTAGTGTTTCTCAAAATACATCGATCAACCATGGTTTATTGCAACAGTTTCAGACTCCAAAATGATTTGGTTCATATATATTTCACAAATTTGAAAGCAAGCTTTATGATGTTTTTCAAAGCAATCCCATTATATTCTTTAAAAATTATGGTATTCTTAAGGTTACTGAATTCACCGGGTGTTCCTTGATAGGTAACACTTAGTTACAAAAGAGCATTTAATCTTGCTTACTATATACCATGTATGCAATGCTATTTGTCTTTATGAAATTTGCAGTTTTATTACCATTGTTATGCTTTGAAATAACTCCATAACTCTATTTTTCAGAGAAAGAGAGAGACAGAGATGGAGAGAAGGGGGAGGGGGGGGACAGAGATCCTTCCTTAGTGGTTCACTGAAGCTTAATAGTAGAGATACAGTTACAAAAACTAGACCTAGAAAATTACATAACTAGTAAAACAATGAAAGGCATTTTGCAAACTTACACTTCTTTGTAATGAAAATAGCTTCAACAAATATTACTATCTAGAAGTTTATAAAAAGTACCTCAACATTAAGCACATATTTTGATTTAAAAGAAAAAGAATGGGATTCTTGAAAAATTCAATTTTCAAATAATTTTGTGGGGCTGGGGTTGTGGCTCAGCAGTAGAGCGCTTGCCTAGTACGTGCAAGGCCCAGGGTTCGATCCTCAGCACCACATATATATAAACAAAATAAAGGTATTGTGTCCAATTACAACTAAGAAAATAAATAAATATTTACAAAATAATTCTGCAAGATATCACACAATATAATACAACCATATAATGGGGGAAGGACCATTGCTACCACATGTTCAGATGCAAAAGATACCACTTTTTATTTGAACAGGCCACAAGAATCATAGGGAGAAATATGAAATAACTCCTTGTTTCTTTTTCACTAAAAGCACACGCATCATGGAAATCTTTGTTGTTCCAGTTTAATTCACAGTACTGTGTGAACAAGAACAAAAGTGTGTTGGACCAATCTATGCTTAAATTAAAATTAAAAGTTTGATTTTGTGTGTAAGTAAAAACAAAGCACATTTCAAATAAGAAGTCTTACCTGAATGCCAATCCATAAACTGCTTTATTCATAGAGAACAGCTGGTATCAGCAATTTATTTCCTGATCTTGATTTAGCATAACAGGACTTACTGACAATTTTGAATAAACATGAATCTTAACCATTGGCTTGCATCATCTTAAAGTGGAGTCTGCAGAACTATGTAGCGAATTCAATACTTTTGCTAAAGCTGAAGTTAAGGAGGAAAGGTACTGTGGCTGGTTTTTTAATTGAGTTGATGGGAACAAAACATTTCTTCAGAACACCAATTCTGCAACAAAAGACTATTTCCATGATTGCAAAGTGCTTGCCCAAATGGCTTCCTTCTCTGGTATTTTCAATGTTTTGTATTGACTAAGCCTAAATATTAGTATCTTAATATTACAATTTTAGTGTGGAGGGTAGAATGCTAGAATTTATGAAGACCAAACTGAGGAGCAAATTGCTGAGACTCACAGTTCACTAGCATTAAATGAATTTGTTTATCAGAGAAAATGTTTTACCAAATATTAAAATATATTAAAGCTGGTAGAGATTTCCAAGATTATATATTTGAATCACTTTCTTTTATACATGGACATGGGCTGGGGATGTAAGTCAGCAACAGATTGCTTGCTTAGCATGTGCAAGGTCCTGTGTTTGATCCCCAGAACTACAAAAAATAAAAAGAAATATAAATGAAGACAATGACGCCAAGAGAGGTGAACTGTCATAAAGCACTATAGTTAGTGGCACAGTAAAAATTAGAGCCAACATTTCCTAACTCCTGCTGCTGCACCCAACCTGATGTGACTAATAAGTTGACCTACAAAGTTCCTATCCCATGAAAGAGCTATCTTTAAACAAGTAAGGTGCATAATTTTTCAATTATTTAGGTATTTTTAAATACCTAACTCTACAGAGGATCACAGGGGAAAATCAGTGTTCTAGAAGAAAAGATCATTCAAATAGACCAAATGTATAGTATTGAGTTTCTACCAAGTGCCAAGATTCAAATACTGAAGGCAGCCATACTTGAATATTTAGGTCATATACTAACAGTAATCTGGAATTTAGGGTAAATTTATTATGAGAATGCTGAGACGGTCAACAAAAGAAAACACTATTTAGGAGCACTTTTTTTTTTCTTATTCCAAATTCTAAGTAAGTTGTTTTCTCAGGGTAACGTATTAGGTAAATCTTTGTTGCTGTTATTGTTTTGTTTCCTTTTTGAAATGGCTCTCATCACATTGCCCAGGTTGGTCTCAACCTCCTGGACTCAAGAAATCTCCCTACCTCAGCCTCCCAAGTAGCTGTGACCATAGGGGTATGTCATTGTGGCCTGCTTATAATTCTTTGCTAAATATCCTATTGGAAAAATGGACTAGAATGATTAAACATTTATTTATATATGAAAAATTACATTACCGTCCTCCAGAGAAGCCTCCTCTATGGATCTATATTTAAGTGAAAAGGCAAGCTGACTGCAATTCAGCAAGGGTACTGAGACTATTTTTTTTTTTTTTTTGGTATCAAGGGCACTCCACCACCGAGCCACATCTCTAGCCCTATTTTATATTTTACTATTTTATATTTTATTTAGAGACAGGGTCTCACTGAGTTGCTTAAGGCCTCCCCATTGCTGAAGCTGGCTTTGAACTCATGATCTTCATGCCTCAGCCTCCTGAGTCCTTGGGAGTACAGGCATGCACTTGGCAAGACTTTTTCAGACCTACTTCACAAGTGGAAGTGGAAAACAATACTCTGAACAACTTGACATGAACTGCAGCACAATTCAGTTGATCTAGTTAGGACTGATTTAATGGTGGGAACAGAAAGTTCACTAGAGAATTGTATTAAAAATCAGAAAGGCTTTTTAGTACCCTTTCTTGGTAAAATATTGGTAACAAAGCTCTGCAAGAGTTCTTAAATCAAGTCTATTCCAGAGTATGGAACATCTCAGTCATGACCACCACCATTATCTAACAATTATTTAGGGTCTGCATGAAGATTCTGGTTCTGAAAAAGATGGAGTAAACTCATTTTTCCCTAGACTTTCTCTAAAGCATGACTAAAAACTCTCAACATAATACAACATCCACAGGAAAACCCTAAAATGGAAAAGAAAAAGATGGACTTGGCACTTGAAGAACTTACTGGTGAGATTCCCGGGTTTCCTTTTGGTCTTATGTATATTCCAGACTGAGTTCCAGAGAAGCCTGCAACTTGGCAGTCTCAACCAATAGCAGCAGGAAAAAAAAAAAAGAATCATTCCTAAAAGTATGGTCTTTCTAGCCAAAGGATCAGGAAAAGCTGGGCATGGCAGAACCAAAACATATCTACAATTTATGCTGTACTAAAGCCATACAACATGGGGAAATCTTATGCCCCCAAACAACTTAGTGCTTCATGTCCAGAGAGCCTGGATTTCTAGTCACTCCCCTTGCCTTGAACACCCAATCACTCACCTCCTTTTTTTTTTTTGTCTTTTTTGGGGGGGAGGTGTTGGCGGGAACTGGGAGTTGAACCCAGGGATTTGCAAATACAAGGCACATGTTTTGCTACTGAGCTAAATCCCAGTCCTCACCTCTTTTTAAGGCCTAATAGCAGATATTCTACCTTACCCCAATTAGAGAGTGTGGGAAGAATTTTGGATAAAGAGATTCTTTAAATATTCCTTAATAATATTTTATATATTAATATCATTGGCATATTTCTTTAGCAATATTTAATTTAAAAATATTCAGTATATTTTAAATATTCTTAAATATGATGTCTTGGGATGACACCCAGCAATCCATTATAAGACTGACCAAAATTAACACTAATTGAAAGGTTTGAGAACCGCACTACTCTGTAGAATAGCTCCAGGTTTTAGATTTTCCCCTGAACAACACACAAATGAAGCAATGCAGAAGAGAACTGCAAAGCTTCTGTAAATGGGACTTTTTCTTAGCATATTATGCTGTGCTTGCTAAGAGATATACCCTCCATACCCTCAATTCCAAGTACGGATGTACTGTTCATTTGTAATAGTTTTAACTTAAATCTTCCAGTGTTTCTCTGTAACCATACTAAATTCATTTCAGATGCTAGATCAGAAAGACTTCAGCCAGAAGTCAAGAGGATAGATGCTGACGATCCACACGAATCCTGTTACCACTAAATATTCTGTGAATACATTTTCCTGAATGTGCATTTTAAGACCTTTGTACCTGTGCACTATTTTTTTGTATTATGTAAATTATTTATAGATACCGTGCCGATGGCTCTGGTCTAAGATTATACCAACCAGAAACAGAAAAGAAGATGAACTATAGGGCATTTTCAATAAAAAAAAAAAGTCTTAATGATCCCATGTGTGGGTAAAAGACAAATTTTCACTTCATAAAATCAGGAAGTTGAGTCTTCATTAGAAAACTTCATCTATTTCAACATGTTAGTGCCTGAACCTTAAATATAACCTCATTGTTAGGCATTTGACTCAAGTTTGAACACATTCCTTTGGGGCTTCCTATTATATCTTAGAATAGCTGTTCATGTTAGGAAAAGTCATCTTTCTTACTAGACCATGATCTTGTTTCTTGTAACTTCTGTTACTTGGACCTATAGCTTCAACTCCTCAATGTCATTAAGATCAAGAACTGTCCCAAGTGATGATTTAGATGTTACTTATCGTCCCTTGTCGTCTCAGTTAGTCTACTCATCCCTATTTCAACTGTTTCTCATATAATCTGGTTTGAATCTTTATCTTGTCACTTTTTAAACACAGTCTAGTTCATCTTATCCTCAAAATACCATCAAATTAAATAGCAGCGTAACTTCTTTTCGAATTTTACTTTAAAGAAATTCACTGTCCAAAAGCAAAGACCAACATCAGTCACAGGAGAAGTTACTGGAGTCACTTTTTTTTTCCCTGAAACCTCTCAAAATTCTTTTATCCCCATTGCACCTCACATTCCTTATATTACTATCTCATCGATTTTCTTTTTCCATGGGTTGATTGCTGGCTCCCTGTACCAGTGCACTGAAGAATATCAGAATCTCAGGCTGGCAGAGGCAGAAGAGTTCTTAAAAACCATCTGATTCCAAGCTGCCCTTTTCCAAATGGAGACCCTCCAGGACTATAGAAAACAGTGACAGAACTGGAGATGGAGCCTAGATTCCTTGATTCCTAGATTTTTTTTTTTTTTAATATACTTTTCCACTTACCTTCCAGTTGTCCTAAAAGCAATTTCATTCTTGGTGTCTGTAAGAAGATGTTGATTCCCAAACCTACACCATCTCCCATGGGTACAAGAGATCAGGGTGGAAAAGAGACTTTAAGGGATTTAAAATTCCCAAGATGTGTTGGTCCATGGGAAAAGATTTTATCTTGTAATATGAAACAGAATAGGTCTGGAATGTGTTTGAACAGAGTCCACTTAAAAAAAAGAAAAAATCAAAGGCCACAATCTCAAGGAAAACGTAAAATCAGAAGATGGAAAAATTAAGTGGAGAAGAGAGCAAAAGCATTTTTATTAACGTGGCAAAAGATCCCAAGTGCCCACTAAGAGGATCATTTCTGTTTTAGCCTCATGGTGAAGCAGCTGGTAAATCTGTACTCCCAAGTGAGGAGTGTTAAACTTGAAGCCAGTATCTGAAATTAAAAAGGCTCAACTCTAGGAGTGTCCTCTGGGTTTCTGTGCCTACTGATTGTGTAATTATAGCCTCCATTTATCACAATGTACTTTTCTAAATAACTGTTTGGCCCTTCATCTTTGCTCACAAGTTCATGCTCTTCTAGAGGCTATGAGGCAAGAAACAATTTTTTTAAAAATTAACTTCTCGGGCTGGGGATGTGGCTCAAGTGGTAGCGCGCTCGCCTGGCATGCGTGCGGCCCGGGTTCGATCCTCAGCACCACATACAAAACAAACATGTTGTATCCGCCGATAACTAAAAAATAAATATTAAAAAATTCTCTCTCTCTCTCTCTCTCTCTCTCTCTCCTCTCTCACTCTCTCTTTAAAAAAAATTAACTTCTCACAAGAACCATGTGATGTGAAGTTGGTAGAATTAGCCCATTCATTTTATAGATGGAAAACTCAGGTTCACACAAGAAAGATTTTCTAGTGTCATAAAGCTAATAAAAAGTAGACATTTTGACAAATACCATATTTGATGTCAAAATCCAAGCTTTGAAAAGTGCATGAGAACTCATGTTTTGTGATCAGAAAAAAACCACATTCAGATTTCAACTCTGTTACTCACTAGCAGTGTAAAATCCAGCATTTTATTTAACCTTTCAAACTTTAATATCCTATTGCAAAATGAAGATTACAGAAGAATCTGTGTTAGGCTTTTCATAAAATTATGATAAGAAAATTTATGTAAAGCTTATAAAACAATACCTAGAACAATAATAATTAATAAATAATATCTAGTATTACTAATAAATTATAGTTACAAAATATACTGTCTCAAACCGAACTATGTCCAAGTGCTTGTTTTCAGCGACTTTACAAGTTTGTTAAAGTGAATGTCATGTCAGGTTTCTTTATAAACTATTTTTCAAATAAAATGTATCAAAAAGATAATATAATATGATTTTCAAAGTTTAATAATTGCTATATGTGTGTTTTTGGATTGATTCTTCATGCAACACAGAAAAGATTCTTTTAATATATTTAATGTCTTTCCTAATACATTTTTACCTTTTGAAATAAAAAAAAAAATCAACAAGTATTCTGGATGAAGCAGGAAAATTCCTTGACACATTTCAGCTGTGTGAAGTAACGCAAGATTTTCTTCTTGTCGCTCCTTCGTGACATATGTGATTTAGTCTGTTAAGGGGATTTCAATTCCTCCCTTTTCTCTTCCCTCAACTCTGTCAATGCTTATCTTTCATAAATGAATGTCACCAATGTTTCCTCATTTTATTCTTTCATCAGCCCTGTAAGTTGTGTGATTGTTGTTTTCAAAAAGACAGAAACTGAGACACAAAGAAGAAAAGTTGGAAAACAATAAAAGGAAAAATTAAGCTAAACCTACAATTTCAAAGAACCTCAAATGGCAAAATGACATTTCCCTAAAAAAATATAAAAAGTCACTAAAACCACAATTGATTTGAACTTAGCTTTCAGGTAATATGCTTTATAATTAGTAACAAAACTCCCAAAAAGCCATTGTTTTATTCATTACTGCAATACACTGACTTTTCAACATTCAGGATATTATACATTTTTTAAAATATGAAATAAATGTGTTCTTAAAAATGCTTATACTTGTGATTAAATTAATTCAATGTTTTATTATCTATTTTTCCAACAGTCTTGATTATTTTTTCCCTATAAAAATTACTAGGACTTCAACTGGCATTTCTTTTAAACCATAAAATTTTTCATCTTTTCCATTGCTTTGATGGAAATGATCCCTGAACTGCCACTGTATAACTACCAAGGAGTGTCCCTGTCTCATCTGAAGGGTGAATAGTTTAGCTATATACACATTTGTTTCACTCAATGGACTGCGAAGTACTTAAAGTAGTTGGAAAGAGTTTCATTCATCTTTGTATCTCTACGGCTTAACCGAGATTACATCTAAAAGGGTTCAATATATTCTGTAACTGCTGAAAGCAGTATAATTTAGTGTAAATTAGCAGTTGACATTTTCTATTGGCATTCTTTCTGCTTCTGTTTTGTTTTTTGGATGGGGATCACCTCATTTTGGTAGATTCTCAATGCTGTGTATGTGGAGTCTCCCCAGGAGGGTTCTTTTCTTTTCCTTCAATGAGGATAGGGACTGGCTCTGTGGCCCCTAAACTTTACCAGGGCAGAAGTGCCTCAATGGAGTATGGATGTGCAGGTGATAAAAGACTGAAGAAAGAACAACATCTGCTCTTGACTCACTGGTTTTATTACAGAGACATTGAAATCAGACTGTGCAAACTCCAAGTTTTGTTTTGGGCAGCTTCCTTTCATGCCTGAGACTCTGCGTGGGCTTAAATTTAATTGCTCTTGCTTTCCTTTACTTCATTTTTGTTTATCATCTCTCCATCCTTTCTCCTCTATATCTCTCTTTGACACCCACATTCACCCTCCCTCCCTCCCCCGTCCACCTCTCTGTCTTCTGTCTCATTTCTTCTTTCCTCTGATCTCTTCTTATTTTCCCTAATTCCCAGACTTTCTATAAGTTGACATTTTCTTATTTAAGACAAGCCAATCCCTAAAACTGTATGTGATACAGAGCTAACTTCAAAACACCTAAGAAGGCTTGCAGTGGACTACTTTTAAATAACTCGGTTTACAAAAAGAAATTTAGAATCACATCTCTCAGAGGTAAATGTTAGGAGAGGAGTTCAGGGACATCAAGATGGCAGAGGCAGGGTACAATAAAAATGCCTGGAGGACAATACAGGGAGATGAGTCATCATGATAACTCATTATCCTGATAATTCATCTCCCTGTCTACAATTAGTCCCTTTACCATGACAACTCTGGCCCTGAGACTTATCACCCATAATTCCCACCATAGCTTCAGTATTCTAAAATGACCAGTAGGGGTAAAGTGGACAGTATGCTAATTAGGTTTTTTAAAGTAACCAATGGGAGTAAACTGGACACTATTTTAATGAAGTATCATAAGGTAACCAATGGGAGCTAAGGTCTTCAATCAAGTCTGTATAGGAAAGAGAATGAATGCCTCAGAGCTCAGTGTATAAGACACTAATTTCCAAACATCAGGGCTTTGAGCCTCTCTTTCTTGCTCCGCCCACTCTACTCTACCTTATGGAATTCTACTTCCACCTTCAACTTCAATAAATCTGTATTTGGCTTGCTAAAAAAATAAATAAATAAATGACTGGGTTTGGGTACTATCCAAGTTGAATGAGAAATATATTAATTCTGGAGTTGAGAGCTCACAACTAAGAGGTGTTATTTTGCATTGCTAAAGCAACCTGTTCTGTCATGTTGGGACAATAAACAGAGCAGAGCCTGATCCTCTGATCTTTTCTACAAACTAAACTAGTATAGCCATGGAGGTCCAGATACAAGATATAAGCACAGTACATTGCATCTGGGAGAGAAGCTCTATTTCCCATAGACTTCCTCTTGTCAAAGACATCAAGTTAAAGCTGAAATTTTTCATATCATGATTCATCAATGAGCAGATTGTCATCCAGTATAGACTGTCTGAAACTTGAATTGTACTCGTCTAATTTGATGTCCACTCATCTTAAATATGGCTAAATGTTTACATCGCTGGTTTACATTGGGTGATTTCTGACTTTCCAGGAGCACCTTGCAATACACAGAAACATTTTTCATCATCACTATTTGGGTGCAGGAAGGTGTTGCTACTGGTATCTAGGCACTAAAGGCTGGTGATTTTGCTAACCATCCTAAAATTCACAATAAAGCATGCCACAACAAACAATTATTCACCCTGAAATATTCACCAAGGTTGAGAAACTCTAGCTGGCTTATGTACTTACTGACCTGAAAACTTGCAGACTTCACTATTTAATTGAGCCCTTGGAAAACCTACAGAAACAATGATGACTGTGAAAGTCTTTGCCCCTGGTGACATTTTATAAATGCCCTGTTTTAGAATCAAATGCTAATCCTATATTTTATCTTAAAAAATATTATGAAGAACCAAGTCTTGCTTCAGTGGGAAATAATTTGTATGGTCTACCAGATGAGTCTCTGATATTATCATTTGAGAGCATTTTGATAGACAATTAAATCTGGTATTAAGGTAATTCTCTGTGACTGGATTCTTCACTGAATGTTGATTTCTCCTTGCAAGCCTATTGATCTTGGCAGAATTAAAGCTAAACATTTAGCATTCGAGCAAGAAGCATAAATCAAATTTGGCTCAAATAACTTTCCTGTATTTCAGGGTTTGTTCGCAGTTTCTTTGTTTTGTATTCATTTATTTTATTATACCTTTTGCTCTTACTCATTCCTTTCCAGGGTCCCAGTGAAAATACCCTACAAACAACAGTAGTGTTCTGTTCCTTGCACAAAAACTGAATCCATTACTTGCACATAATGAATTCCAGCAGGATCATTATGACAGCCCTAAACTTCTGGAAATTCTGACTTCTTGGATCTTCATTTTTCTGGCTCTTATTCCTTCAGTTCTCTTCCAAAGACTATTTTCTGTCTCATTCATTTTCATTAGACTTATTGGGAAACAGCACTCGCATCAACTTAGATTGTAGCTGTGAGGTTTTCTTAGAAATAGGTAGAAGAGCAGTGTAAGGAATATCATTGCATAATGAGATGATGTTTTTTTTTTTTTTTTCAGGGTTTCTTTCCCTTAGCAAATAATGTAAGTGGCATGCTATATGTTTCATTTTAAAATTATTGAGTTTGTATTTTCAGTGTGTGTCTTAGAAATAATAGCAATGGCATAGAGGTGTTAGTTGAGATGATTTTATTTTATTCTTTGGTGTTTGTGTGTGTGTGTGTGTTTTGAGGGCCTCACACATGCAAGGCAAGTGCTCTACCACTGCACCACACACCCAGCCCACAGTCCTTGAATTCTAATCCTGGATTCTCCATTAAACTCCAGGATAAACTCAATTATTTGGGAGGGAATGTATTTTCTTTTTGTAAAAATTGGATGGTTTTATTCTTTAATATTTTTTATTTTATTTTTTTATATTTTTACTGAGAATTGCTCTACTACTAAGTTACATCCCCCATCCTTTTTTATTTGCAGAGGCTGATAAGTTGCAGAGGCTGATCCCTCTGTCTCAGCCTCCCAAGTACCTGAGATTACAAGTGAGTACCACCTCACCTGGCTACATGGCTGAAATTCTCATGTTCCATAAATGTGGGTGCTTCAGAAAGATCAGGAGATGAAGGGGATGAATACCTCCTCTATTCCACCAGAGGGGCTCTATCTCAATCTATTTTACATAGAGGTTCCATTACAGCTTTCATCTTTATATCCAAAACACTTATTTGGAAACTAGCATCTACCTCTGTAAAACAGATCCATTTTAATATCACCCACTAAACCTGTTTGTGGTTCTTCTTCCTATTCACCATTTGGATGTAACTCTTCCCTTCTTATGAAATTTCATGGGTAGACAGAATTTTATAAACTGACACAGGCCATCTAATTCATCTCCTTCCCTGATGCATCAATCTCAGCATAAACGCTATCCTTGACAGCCTCCACTTCAGAATCACACAGCTTGAGGAACCTAAATCATTATGCTGGTCCAGCCACCTTGATTCACAGGAAGTCACAAAAGACAGCCAGCCACAGAACAAGGAACTGACTGAAATGGTTACTATTTCTAAGGTTAAGTTACTTCACTTATCATTAATGAACAGGTAGAAGTGGAAAGAAAAAACAAAGTCCTATAATTTGCATCATAGTTGGCACTTTCCCCTGTGGTCTTGTATTATAAATCATGTGCCATTTAAAATCCTGTATTTATTAAAGGTAAGTTCACTGAAGATAGGAAGCTTATTTTAGCATGGCTCTTGAAAATAGTGATCAATGGCAATGTCACAGAGGTGAAAAGGATTCTGGGTTCTTGAATTCTAATGCTAGCTCTTCTATTAAACACATTAAATGTGAGCAACTTAATTCTTCATCAGGTTTTGTCTTCCCATATGTAAAATGGGATGATGGAGCAATAATGTTTCATGATAAGGCAGGGAGCAGCTGCAGAAAAATAGGGAGCTGGAGAAAATCTTCCTCCAATCCATTGTCAACACATGCAAGGAAATGGGACTTAAAAGCATTTTAAAGACACAGACGCTTGTGACTGCTTATTAAATTAAATAAGCTCGATGGTTTTCATTTTATCATAACCAGAACTCTGACCTTGCTTCTACTAGTATCTTCTTTTCTCTTTCCCCAATGATCAGCTTAACTCCCTCCTTTACAGAGGTATTCGTGCTGTGGTGACCACCAACAGGGCAATGTAGGGATGGAGTTGAAGAAAAAGCAGGGAAGTAAGTATAGGAATTTACACAGCACAGTAAAGCAGAAAAGAGTATGATCAGGTGAAACCAGCCTCTTCTGGTAGTCCCCTTCGATACTAAAAATAGAAATTCCCACACAGCACATAGGCATACCACCCAGGAGGCTGACTCCAAATCATCTTTTTTAAAGATTGGTCTGGGTCTTTGGCAAATGATGGCCAGATCTGTCTGGTAAAAATTACATCGCCAGAAAGACAGCAGGAAAGGGAGGATGAATTAAAAGACAGAAAAAGAATTATACAAGAAAGCTGAGTGGAAAAAAAAAGAAAGAGAGGAATTATTGTTCCTAATGAGAAACGCAAAATTTTCCACCAGACGACTGTGACTCTTGGCTGAATGGCCTACGTACCATGTGAATGAAAATGCAGGATGGATGGGGTATTACGGGAAGATGGGACTTGTGTTCTCTCTGCCTGCAAAGGCCACCAGTTCACTCAAGGCCTTCCTGCAACTCTGATCAACAGATCACCCCTGAGAGGCAGTCATGCCCTCTCCACACAGTTTAGCTGGAGTCCAGGACTATAACTTAAAATACCTGCATTCTGGACACAGCCCCACTGCTGACCCTCCTTGATTTGTCAATCTGAGGCCAGGGTTATCATGTGTAAAGTAGTAGTGACAGATTCCTTCAATATCTTTGGCACTCCTTCAAGATACAGAATTGTTTATGGTTCCAATAACTGCCAATTCCACACTTGCTAAATTACATTTCTTGAACAAAACAGTTACCCTCACTTTCTCATTCTTACTTCATTGCCCCAAATTCATTATTGCACTTGAAGATGCTCTTGCGGAGTCCCTTTCATCCGAAAGATGTATGCTTCTAAGTAACCCATAGCTTAATCAATTCCTTGGAACCAAAAGAACCACTATTATGCCAAATTCAAAGACTTATCTTTATAGGTGACCCTGCTCACCTTTCATATTTATCAAATCTCACCCATAAAGCAAGGTGACATTTTATCAAACATTTCTAAAAAAAATTTCATGTAGTGACCTCTTTGGAGTTGATGGAATGAGAAAATGTTGTGATAGAATCCATTTGATTCTCAGAGATGGGATCGGTGAGAGAGAGAGAGAGAGAGAAAGTGGTTTATTATTTTCCTTTATTAAAACCTGTAAAGGAATCCCTGATTCCTCTGGCAGAAAAGGGAGAAAGGGTGTAGACAGTTGTTTGCTGCTCTCATCTAATTGAATCAAGCTTCCATGACACTTAGTATTTATAAGAAACTGGATGACTGATAAAGAGATGACCGACCAGCCCACAGATGGACAACCCCAATGAGGAAATAACTGTGATTCCGGCACACTAGACCCAGGAACTGGTAAGACAAAGCATCTCCCAGGTTGCCTTCCCAAGGAGTGGGACATAATAAGGTGACTAGTACATTTTGATGATTCAAGCACAAAGATGTTTCAATTATGTGTGAGAGAAGAAAGTCTCATCTCCTGAGGAAATAACCATTAGAATAATTTCAGAACAGCTATTTCAGAAAGACAAAATCAACATCTTATTTGAAATAATTCAACAAACAGGTAAAAATAGTTCAATTAAGGGTTCCGGAGCAACACAGGATCTGTATGAGACAGTTGTCTGAGTTTTCAATTTCTCTTTAAGGCATTCCTTCTAGAAAGGCGAAAGCAGTCAGTAAGCAGAATTAGAGTGAGGAAATAATCTGAGTTTACCTTTTTCTTTTCTACCAACCACTAATAAAATTGATAATGGCCAAGATAAAGGGATTTGGGGAAGATGATTCTGGGAGGGAGAGAGAATTGACTAAATTCCATTTCCTTTTTTCCCCTAGTAATAAGAATAAACACATATCCTTTTAGTCCCAAGAAGAATAACAAAAGCCAAATGGCACAAACACTAATACAAGCAACAAAACATGCAGGAGAAAGCTAAGTTTAGGTTTAAAAAAAAAGGAAAAAACACCACCAGTTTGTTTGTTTTTCTTAAAAGGCTCGCAACAGGGGGAGAAAAGAGCAGACACTTTCAAACAATTTATAATTATCAAGGACACAGATAAGAAAGGAAAATCTCTTTCTTACATCTGTTTAAATTCCACAAATATACATAAAACAAGTAAAATGTGCCAAGGATTTTCTGAAGCATAGTTTTAAATAATATGAACTAAAATACAAAAAACTGGAGAGTATAGGCAAGAGACTGCCACATTAGCCAGAACTTGCAAGAAGGAAACAGTGAGATATCCACAGTCCACACTCCTGTAACTTTCTCTCCCAATTAACCAGCCAGGAATCTACACAATTGATGTAATAAAAACTTTCTGCCACCACATAGAAATTTTAACACTATTTCATGAAAATAGAACCAAGCTATGATTCAATCAACACACAATATTGAGTATTTACACCTAGGATCCCAGCTGAGATATTTGGAAGGAATATGGTTGTTGATGACCCAACTGAGACCTACTGACCCTAATAAAGCACTAATTTTAAATCATATTTAATGCCCCAGATATTACAAATAATAGTTCCATCTAATAATCACCCAGATCTGGGAGTCCCTACTTTAGAGATGCAAAAATAACTAAGGTCATTCTTGATTTCAAGGAGCTCACATAACTGAGAACAGATATACCAATTTTCCCAAAGTAATGTTAAAAATGAAAGAAAAAATGAGAGAAGAGGAACAAATTTCCTCCTGTACATATTCAGAAAAGGGAAATATGATGAACTTCTGGGAATTGCAAAGGGAGTCAGGAATGCCTCATAGAGATAGGTATGTTTATGTTAAGATAGTTATGATTTGAAAATGTAAAGAAGGAAGAGGAAAAGCTACCACTGTAACTAGTAATAAGAATAAACACATATCTAATGTTTGCTGGGAATAGGCCCTGTTTTTGGCACTTGACATCAGTCATCTGGTAAACTTAACCTAAAACACGCAAGTAGTCCTATTATTTCCCCATTTTGCAGATAAGAAGACTAAAGCTCAAAAAGCTTATGTACTGTATTCACAGTCATGCAGCTAAATTGGAGAAGGTAGACTTTAGGTTAGTCTCTTATCTATCCTAATCCAGAGCCTGCAGGCTTCCTAAGAAGAATAACAATGGCAAAAGATGCAAGAAAGTCAGATGCTGTTCCCTTTGGCTGGAAGGTAGCAGAGTTGGGGGAGATAGAACTGGGGAATTTGAGTGGAACTGAAGCTGAATTAAACTATATGGGCATTGTTTAGTAGTAAGGGAAAATTACTGAAAGTTTCTCAGCAGAAACTACAATAAAAGCTATTCCTTAGGTTTTAGGCTGTGGAGCATGAATTATATCATAATCTAAAATGATAAAATCAAAAGTTTGAAGAGTTTCACTCTGCCTTAACACACACACCAAAAGGGTGCGGCTAGGAGCCAGGCGGAACTGCCGCCTCATAACTGTTTAGGCAAATTCCCAACATGACAGGCCTCAAGGAAGAGTCTATGGAGCAGGCCTTCAGAGAAAAGTGTTGTCTGTAATCCCACAGGACAAGGATTTACTCTACTCATCCCTGGAGCTGTCCAAATCTGGCATAAGGAGAGCCCTGGGGAATGCAGCATCCTTTGGAACCTGAGGCGATCCCACGGGCTAAGGGCATAGCAGGGCAAGCACTGGATCCAGTATCTATTGGCAGAGCCTGCGCTCCTAATTCCCAGGTCCGTGCTCATTGCATCAACTCAGACTGCTCTGCTACCACAGACATGACACTGAGTAAGCTCCTTTCCTTTTCTGGGAATTACTTTCTGTGCAAAAAGGAATCTCACTCATGGGTCTCAATATCACAATTTTCAATCCTCCATTTCCAACATACCAGCATAAAGAATCTGTTTCCATTGGTGGCTCAGTAACCATGATTTGGGGGAGAAGCAGTACCTCCTAAGACCTTCTGCAGTTTGTGAACTTCCTAGCTAAAAATAACTATTTTTTAGCTCTATGAAGACTTCCGATCCTCACTGAATTCAATTTGGCCTAGGATTATACTTTTAACTACAAACCAGATCACTGATGGCAAAAGTAATTCAACAATACAAGGCACCATGATCAGACCCAAGTACGTGTAAGGAACTCATCCTATCAGTGAGTGAACACACCAGAATCCAGATATGTCAAAGCCTGAGAATGTTCTTTTACATTTATGAGGTTTGTTTTAGTCTCAAATGCTGGTATGTATTGTTTTTATGAGTAAAGTCCTCTGGACAGCAAGCAAAAACTAAAATTGTAGAATTTTTAGAGGATGCGGGTGAGGAAAGAACTATGATGAAGCATTTTTTAGATGTTAACGAACTCCAGCCATACAAAGCAAATTTCCAAATGGATAAAAATATTTCCTTCTTAAGAGATTATCAATTATGTGCAAGCAAGAGACTTTGCCCATTCGAGTGGAGGTGAAATGGAAGCCTGCTTCTACCCCTAGAAATATTGCTAGTAGAGCACAAATGAACAGATGATGCCAAATATTTATGAAAGGATTTCTTCAACATCATTGGTTCACCAGACAATGCCCATTACTACAACCACAACAGGGTCCATGTGTGCCTTGATCTTATAAACAATTAATTGCAAATGTTTGAGTCCTGTTAAATCTATGTCTTCACCTTCTTTGACCTCCAACCAGGTTACAAGAGCTTGGGACTGGCTGACAAATGTTAACATTCATAGTGTAGCAAACATAATTATAGAACCAAAGAAACCCACATATTGACATTTACCTCATGGTTATTTTTATATGCCCAAACATGAATATGCATTCCTTCCCCAGACCTGAGAAAGGAAAATTTGTCCAATACATGTGAACAAATCATCAGCAAGATGGCCAACCTCTCACTTCTGAGACTTCCCGGAAGACCATTCTACAGAACCCACATTCTGCTGTCAGGTACTCAAGATGCCTTCTCTGTCCAGAATTGACTGGTTTTTGGAAGACCATTCCAAACTGCCACTCACTTAAAAGAAAGGAGGGTTATACTTTATGTGTGCCTTAGCAAATTCAATAGGAGGCACAAGCATGTAAGAGACAAATCTTGGAAAGCATTTGGGCTTTCTTCTTTCCTGCCCAAGGCACTAATCTAGTGAGCTCGGGGACCTAAGCTACAAACAACACACTGAGAGTTTAAAGTCTCAGTTGAGACCTCATAACTCCTCTGACAGTTGTAAACCTGAGAGTCTATGACCAGTGACAACATAGACCTGTGGGATAAGCTTCAAAGGCATGTCAATGCTAAAGGCATGTCAATGTTGGAACATGATGTATATTTTCTTCTCCTTAGAAATGCAGCCTGGTCCATCTGTAGCACTACCAATCAACCCCCTGAGCTGCCCCTCCTCCAACAGCTGGGAAGAGACATTGCTATACTAAAACAGAAAGTCAGGAGTGGGGAGAAATTGTGTAAATTTGGAGTAACATGGGTGAGTGGGCAGGTGTGAGGAATTCATTCTAAATTCTCTCTGCTGAAGCATCCAGATCTTCAAAATTGTGGATGTGGGAAATAAGACCAATTTACAGTGTATTCCTCCCGACACTAACTTCATGGATGTTAAGTACACAAAGATAAGAGCCCTGGGCATCTGATGTCACGTAATCCAGTCCAATGTAAAACTTCAGGAACTGGAAGACTTCCATCAAAGGAGAAAAAAAATCAGCACTTGTGGATAATTTTAATGAGATGGTCCCTCAGAGCTTCACCTCCCCCTAGCATTTCTTCTCTGTAATCTGGAACTTTACTTTTTTATAGAAGAGAGAGAGAGAGAGAGAGAGAGAGAGAGAGAGAGAAACATTTGTTTAGGAACACATTTACTTTTAACTCTGCTATCTTGAAAACACATTCTGTTAAACTTACCAGAAAAGATGCAGACTGGAGTATAGTACTGGTGAGGGAGAGGAGACAGAGATGGGAATGGGTATATACCAAGAATGATTCTTGAGAAGAAAGCTTATTATAGACCCAGCTGTATTAAATGAGTGCTTTAAATATTATCCAATCAGTACAGCCCTCTTTTTGAGACTAAAGTTAATGTTTAGAGAGAGGAAGAGTCAGAGAAAGACTTGCCCACGTTCATCTAGTACAAAGTTTGGGCCAATAGATGTCAAGATTCATAAACATGAGACAGATGCTTAAGAAATCCACTCTGAAAGATTGCAAAGCAGTGCAATACAAAGATAACCCGAGGACTCAAGAGCACATCCAAGAGCCACAGGGGCGTTAGGTGTGGAAACGCCAGCGCCAGGGTACCTTGATGTAGGCCCGCTGCAGGTAGTTGTAGGGCACTCTGCGCTGAAAGTCGCTGCGCACATCCTCGCTGACGCGGTGTCGGGACGCGGGTCCCCCGAGGCGCTGGGTCTCACAGCTGCGGTAGCAGCGCGCCCGCTCCAGCAAGGCGCGAAAGAAGGGCAGCTCAGCCCCGGGGCCGGCACCGGGGGGCTCGAGAGGGCGGCGCACGGCGCAGTGGCGGGCACAGCGCGTGCGGACTTCCCGCAGGCGCCGGTGGCTGAGCAGCGCCGATTCCAAGTCGCGCACCGCTTGCTCGTAGTCCCCGTTGTAATAGGCAGCCACGCCGCTGGCGTAGAGCAGGTCGAAGGGCTGCAGAGGCCCGCGCTCAGGCTCTAGTTCCTGGCGCGGGCTGTCCGGGGGGCCGCCACACAGCGGCGGCGGTAGCAGCAGCAGCAGCAGCAGCAGCAGCAGCAACGCCCAGATGCGCTCCTGCATCTTCCGCAGCAGAGAGCCGCTGGGAGACCGTTCCGCAGCACCTCGCGACGGGGTCTGTCTCCCAACTCCTCAGGCAAGCGCGCCAGTACCACAGCAAGATCTGGCTGTCCAACAGCCCCAGGTGACCGCCCGGCGCTCCTCGGACAGAGAGGCGGAGGCTCTGCCGGTCCCGCAGCTCTTAAAGGGACGCCCACAGCTCACACGCTCCTCCTGCTGCCCGAGCCTCCGCAAGCCGCGCTCCCAGGCTTTCCAGCCGCAGCCACGGGTTGCCAGACTGGGGCGGCACACAAGCGCCAGGCAGAGGGCTAGCGCCGCTTGAGGCCAAACCCGGGGGAGGAGCTTTACACGTGTGTTCTCCTCTAGGTTGCAGAAGCCGGTATTATTATTCTTTTTTCTAGAGTTGAAAAAAAAAGTGTTTTAGTGAGGTTCGGGTCTTAAGTCATTTTCTGGAATGTGTACATGATCTTACAGTCTGCTGGGTCCTTCTGTTTGAAAAGAAAAGTGACTTGCCCAAGTTTATGCGGCTGATATGTGGCAAAGGAACGACTCGACCTTGGACCTTTGGGATCAACCTTGGCGGGTGGGGTGGGGAGATCTGTTCTTTGCCTTTTCATCCCACTTTGTATGGATGGTGAGTTTGTGGACTGGGGCAAGAAAGAACAGTAAACACAATACTTCTGTGTCTGCGTTAAGGGACGGAGAATGAGAATGGCTAGAAAGGAGAAACTGTACTTAACCCTCAGCCTCTGTCAGTTTCCCAGCTGTGTAACCTTGAGTAACTGAGCCTCAGTTTCCTCATCTCTTAAAATTGGCAAACGTCCACATGTCAAATGATATTCAGATATAAATTCTTGTACGAATTGAACAAAGAGTCATTTTAATAAATCTAGTACCTCCAGAACTTAAGCAATGAGCATCAAACTAGGAATGGGAAAGCTGACAGAAATAGCTGCCAGACTCCAAGAAACTAGCTGGAGGTGTTTCTGTTCGTTGGCTTCTCCACTATCATAAACACCCGTTTAGAGGAGGTGTGACCCCTCTTTCCTGTCCCTTGGCTGCACACTCTCTGCAAGCTTATGTGCTGGGCCCTGGATTCCAGCCTGCTTCCTGGGGGCATTCCTTTTGTCTCTTAATGCCTGTGGAATTTCACCAAAGTCTCTTGCCATTTGGATGATGAGTGGAAGAAGGGCAATGGGAAAAGACCACATATAACATTCAGTTGATCTCAATTTCCCAGAAAATG
The DNA here is from genome assembly GCF_001458135.2 of Marmota marmota marmota. Classification (NCBI taxonomy): domain Eukaryota; kingdom Metazoa; phylum Chordata; class Mammalia; order Rodentia; family Sciuridae; genus Marmota; species Marmota marmota. The sequence goes on from NW_025999969.1 coordinate 6,146,255, forward strand.
TCTATGTGACCACTGTGCCGAGAAGGTTGCCAGAGTTTCTTGTCATCCCTTCATTCATTTTGTCTGGTTTGACAACTCTGGCAATGAATAGCCCTACCTATGCAACTTTAAAGAATTATGTTCATATTATATTTTTTTCTACCAAACCTCACTAATTTGTCTCATTCTACTGATGGACAAGCTCCAGTTTGGAGCTGAAGGTATACTAAATTCTTTGAATATTCTGGGTTCCAGAATTGCCCAGACTTTTTCTCTAGGGATTGTTTCTGTTTTCAGATAACTCTGCAGTCTAGAGTTATCAATCTACTTGTGAAAAGTTTTGAAAACACATTAGGATAGAAAGTACTACTGTGGGACTGTGGGCAAAGTACCCAAGTGCTTTGCTATATTTTATCTCTACATTAAGAAATATTTCTATATCATCTATCCGCATAGAGTCAAAAGCCTATAATGCCTCAGCCACACAAATATCCTGCTGGTTTCCAAAGTGGGGCTGAATGGTCAAGCCTTTTTGCATATCCTACCATCATTTTATTTCCTTCTGCAAAACTCCTATTTGATTTTAGGGAAAGCCTTTAATTAGAATGCCAATTTTTCCTGAACATTACAAAGATCCAAGGTACTTAAAGTATTAATTCCTGGTTCCTGCTCTGAGATATTCTGCTTTAATTGGTTTGGGATATGACTCAAAACTAGGGATTTTTTAGAAGTTCCCAAATGACGCTGGTGTGAAGCCAAGGTTGAAAACTATTGGTTTAGAGAAAATGCCTCATTGCAAGGAGTAAGTCTAAGAACTGGAGTTCCAGGATCTACGGAGTATTCATGACTCAGAGATATGAGAGTAGGCAGGGCTTTGTGTCATCTCTCAGATCTCTCTTCCACAGGAAGGTCAATCTTATTTTCCTTTTAAGGCTGGACCAGATCAAAAAGTTTATGACTATCAAAAAGTTTATTGTCATATGGTGATAAGAACCGTTCAGTGCAGAGATGTTAAGTTCTAGTCACACTCTGCCCAATCGACCTACTGTGTGGAAAGACACAGTTTCCAATAGTTTCTTGCACTCTTGAACTGGATGTGCCAGGAATACACTTCATCGATAGCTGCTTCATTTCTTAGACAGCTAACTGGACCCCATTTTAGAGTGCCCAATTTTGTTGTGTTATAAAAAAAAATCTAATTATTTAAAAAACACAGAGAAACACACAGAGGCCCTGGCATTTTGAAGTAGAATCAAGTCTAGGTCTTTATATTTTTTCCAAGTTCTCAGGAGATTCTGATATTTACCAGAGTTTACGAACCACTGCTTTAGTGACTTGAAGCAGTAGTTCTCAACTGTGAGTTATTTTGCCCACCTAGAGATGTAAAAATGTCTGGAGATATCTGTGATTGTCAATTAGGGTGTGGGGGAAGTAACATTCGTAGTATTGGTGTCTGGTGGGTACAAGGAAGGGATGGTGTTGACTGTCCCATAATGCAGAACAGCCTCCCCGCAAAAAAGAATTACAGGCTCCAGTGTCCATAGTTCCAAATTTGGACACTTGAAGAACCCAGTACAGAACAGAATGTGGCACGGCAAGCCTTGTCCAATCCCCTCATTTTATAAATGAGGAAACAGATAGGCAGTGGCAGGAGAAGAGTGCTTTATTATTAAAAATATATATGTTAAATGTCATGGAGAACTGGGTGATGATATTTTTGAGAATTCCTTCTTTTTCTTAAGAGAAAGAAAAGTACATGAAAGAAAGAAGTTCATGATTTGAGAAAAGTGCTGTTGGAAACGTGAAATGTTCAAGTTTCTGCTAAGATAGATAGGAACTGGGAACCTAAAATTTCACTTTTGTTCCCCAGTCTTTACGAATTCAAAAAACAGCCAAAGCACAAGAGAGCCCATCCAAAAACTTTAAAAGGGATCCAATCATTTTCCTGTTTATTGTATTTGGAATGAGTCTTGACAGAAGCTTGAATTTCCTTTCGACTTCTGTTTACAAGTCAACAGCTTCATTTTGCCCCCTTGTTTTAGGAAACTATCAGCAGAAAGGAATTCAGACAAAGAGAAGATCTTCAAATGCTTTTAATTTCTCCAAATCAGCTCAGCTTTTTAGACTTTTAGATTTTTCTCTTTTCTACATAATCCTCATAGAAAGAATGAAAAGTATATTTGGACTTCAGTATTAGCTTGAATCAACACTTAGCGTAAGCAAACCTGATATTAGTTTATTTTGATCATGTGTAAACCAGGGCTTTTGCTTGCCCCAAATGTCTTTGATTCCTTTGAAATGAAAGGGATAATTCTCACTGTGCAACAACCCAACCCGTGTTCAGCTGCTGTTGATGCTGGCGACAAGGGAGTTGTTTTGAAGATTTTTTTTTTTCTTACGCAAATAAGATCATCTGAAGACTTTTTTTTCCTCCAAATAAGTCAGTGTGAAAGGCAATCCACCAACAATCTGTCAACATAAGAGAGTGAGAGAAAAAGGCCTCCCTGGAGGAAGAAGATTTTTTTTAAGAAAAATTAATATTTAACTTACATTTAAAATCAAACAGGGGCTGCCACATTCTAGAACTGTCTGTTCCTTTCCAGTTTCCTTAATAGCTCCTTCCTTGTGCTTACTTTAATTCCTGATTGAGCTTTAAAATTCCAAATCAAACAGAGCATGCAAATACTCTGTCCTCACACTCATGTCATGAAAGACATTCTAACTTCATTCCTTGGAAGACTCACATTTAGTTGCAAGGGGAAAAAAAAAAACAATGGGGGTAGGATAAAGCTAATTATTCCCAAAATAATTTAAGCTAAAAGCAAAATTCATATTGAAATCCAGAAACTAAGTATAAAGCCAGTTGTTGTTTGCTTTTTTTTTTCACAAACATTAAATCCTTTAATTTTCAAGAGCATCTTTGAGTAAGGTAATACTACCTACTATTGTCATTTTGCTAATGAGAAAAATAGGTTTATAAAGGAGAAATGACTTGCCTATAGCCACAGTTTGCAAGTGGTAGTGCCAGGATTGGAGCCTAGTTAGTTCTTTTTTCAATGCACTACATTGCCTCCAAACTCTGCAATATCTTTATGTCTCCTGTCAAAATTCTCTTTTTATTCAACTTGCACAGACCACATTTTTCTTAAATCACTAAATTTGTCATACATGCATCATTCAGCTATAGTCACAGACCCATAAAATTATTCTGCAAAATAAATATAGAGAAAGGTTATGTGCATATAAAATCATACATATTGGACAGAGCCTAAATATAACTGTAAGCTTAACTTATAGGTAACCTAATATGTATAAAAACAGCCATGACAACAGAAGCAAATGGGTTGCTATTTATTACTCCATAAAAAAGACACCAGATCACTGCATGGTTGCAAGAAAACAACTAAAACAAAATTTCATCAAAAAATTCTGGGAAAGAATATTCTGTCTGCATAGAGTAATCTGTTATCTGTGATAAACTTTTATGTGCTTCCTCCCTTTGAAACCTTTTCCCATATCTCTCTCTACTCTTTCAAGCAGGGGTTCCATGACCCCACATTTCATGTTCAGCTCTATAGAAGGTTATAAGGATGGAGCCTGGCCCTAGCAATTATGGAGTTGAAGGAGGCTTTGTCTCAGCTCAGACCAAGCCGAACTGTTCTACTGCTCTGGTTTGCATTTGAACGCTACTTTAGAAACTATACCATTTGTGTTATCATGTTTGGAAATATTAGAGTTGATAAGCAATTATCTTTTATAAACCTCAATTTTGTACCACTTGTGTGCCCCATAAATGGAAGAGATAAATATTTAAATATTACCTTTATTGCTGAAAAAGCAAGTCTGAAGAATATGGGCTTTAATCTGCAGAGAATATTCTTTCTATTATTACCTGTGCCAAGCACAATCTCAAATTAAACCATCTGCATTGTCTTAGGCCAAACTGGAGAACAAAACACTGCTCTGAAAGTTCCCTTACTGACACATTTAAAGAAAATGAGAGTTTCCTTTCAACATAAATAGAATAATTAGCTATCATCCTATTTCCTCTGAAAAAGGACACTTGCCTTATTCATAAAAACCACTCCTTGTTCCCAGGGGACAGACATTAACAGCCCCTAGTTCTTGTTAACAGATTCCTTGAGAATGAGCTTCATCTCTCTGCTAGGCATCCACCTGTTTCCTTGTTTGGATATTAGGTGTCTCCCCAAATTTCCTGTGTTAATGCACAATACTTGGAGGGTAAAGGGATTGGATTGTGAGAGTATAAATCTAATCAGCCCACTGAAGTTCAAATGGACTGACTGGATGGTAAGTGTAAGCGGATGGAGCATGGCTGGAGGAGTTATGTCAGCCAGGACCTGCCCTGCAAATGTTCATCTTCCCTGTAACTCCTTCCCTTATTCCCTCTCTCTCTACTTCCTGTCTGCCATGAATGGACCAGTTGCTATTCTACCATGCCCTCCTGCTAAGATGTTCTATCAAGATGTTCTGCCTTACTTGGACAGAGCAACGGACTCAGCCGACCATGGACGAAATCTCCCTCCTTAAAAACATTCTTGGCAGGTATTTTGATGACAGCAACACAAAACTGACTAACATATTCCCTCTTAATGCCACCTAGGTACTGACTGCTCTGCATTGGATACCTGTCTATCATCCTGCATTTCATCCTGTTGCCTGCCCATTAAAATGTTCTGACCAATTGTCCACACCTCTCCTCTGGTCTACCTCCCTGCTTCTGATAAGGCTCCCATGCTGACAGACTGCACTGGGTTCTTACCAGGCTAAAGCAGAGCTGTGGACAAGATAAAAAAAAAAAAAGCCCACTTCAAAACAATTACACATTTAATCAGAAAAAAAAAAATATAGTCTTCTGTAGTTTCTGCAATGTTGTTGGAGATCTAGACAGAAAGCCAAGAAAGCACAGGAAAGAAATACAGATGTACTCCAATGATAGAGAATTAAAGTTGAATTTCCTCACAGCATTGAACTTCCATCTTTGTTCAGGTTCAACTAATACTGATTGAGGATTCTAAGCTGGAAACATTTGCGATTTTTATTTGATTTGTACAGGCAAAAGATGGGGAGGAGTTAAGACTTTACAAATGAAGAAATGTGGATATAAAAAGTTATTTTAAAAGTCCACAAAACAAATAAGTCAGGGAGTCTTATGTGACTTAATCCAAACCCAGAGACAATCTTACTGAGGGTCTCATCCTTCTCATTAGGGTCTCCAGAAAGGAATTCTTTTCAGCATCTGCCAACAAGTGACTTTGTTCTAGTCACCTTCTCTAACCTTCTGAAAACATTCCAACTAGTCCTCTGATGAGATCACAGAGAAATAAAAAAGGTCAAATACTAGGGAAGTAATGCCTTAGTTGCTAAAAGCCCTGAATTCATATGAGTGGATATCTGTCTCATTATTCGAAGCCATACTTATCACCTTCTCCTCTGTTTTGATCTTCCCCCACAATCCACATCATGAATGTCACAGGCTGAGTCTGTACCTGCTTCTCTGGATGCCTCTTGATGTCCCCTCCCAGCACAATTGAGTTTCTTCTTCTGTTCTTTCTAGTGCTTAATAGATACTTAGCAACCCACCCATCTGGAGGATGAAGTTCTTCCAGGTCTCAGGAGATGAATACTCCTTCCCTACTGAAAGGCCAAGGTTCGTCGGAGATTAAAATACACACACACAGATAGCAGTGACAAAGATGAAGCACTTTACTGCAAGCTGGTGCTAGTTTATATAGAAAGTGAGAGTCAGTTATCTTAAACCAGGAAGCTCCCAGGGCCAATCATAGTAAAGGTCAGGTCATCACCTACGGTGCACGAACGTCCACCCTGCATAAGATTCATGGGGGGCACGAACTGTCCACGACTATGGAAGACGAGAGGGCCAATTAGAAGGTTTTCCAAACAACTTGTTATCTGCCCACTGGCAACTTGCCCGCCGCCATGTTGCATTAGGGGCTCCTTATCTGAAAGGCCCAGGGAGTTCTAGCCGCCCACTGGCAATTTGCCCGCTGTCATGTCTGAAAGGCCGGGGGAGTTCTCAGGGAGACTCCCCAACACCTACCATTGACCTTCTAAATCTCAGCAGTTCATTGGTGAACAGTCTTTCTAGTGGCAAATTAGGATAAATTATTTTTGCTGTAATAAAATAACAAAACATAATTGATTTTGAGACTTGCTAGTTCTTGCTCTGTTGCCCAGGCTAATCTCCAATTCCTAGGCACAAATGTTCTTCCTGCCTCAGTCTCCCAGATAGTTGGAATTACAGGTATGCACTACAGTTCCTGGCTAATTTTTAAAAATTTAAATATATATCTAAAACATTAGCATCTTGGTTTTTTTTTTTACCAAAATATGATTTGTAGTAACAAATTTTAAGAATCTATATGATTTATATCAAATATAGAATAAAGAGTAATTAAAAGGAGACACTTTGTTTTGCTTTTCAATAAAGGCATGTATCTTGCATTCACTCTGGAGAAATTTCAAACTGCTCAGTAAACTTAGTGATCAAAATTAAATTATCATAGCTAATGAACCCAGTATACATGCTATTCCAGCTGATTTCTTTCTTTCTTCCTTCCTTTCTTTCTTTTTTTTTTTTTTTGCTCATTGTAGTAATTTCGAACAATACTTTCAAACAAAAAACACTGGCAAAATCTGTAGAACTCATCAGTGTGGCTCTGCTGGAGAACTTGTCACTCATTGCACACTGAGTGTTAGATTCTGAATTCGATATTCATTTGACTCCCTTGAAAATAGAGTCCAGGTTTCTGATTACCTGACCACCTGTTTGTCACCAGTCAGGCAGCACACTGGCCTGTGGACCCAATTGTCGTGGTCCCTTCTGCTGTTTTCACAGCCACATACTTCTCAGCAATTCCTAAGTAGGTATATTTTGCCCAAATGGAAATTTTTTTTTTTTTTAGAGAAAAGAGATTTATTGTCTCTCAGCACTGTGTCTATGTTCTAGCAAACAATATTTGAAAGAGTAAAAAGAAGTTATTTCAAAAGAAATGTGTACATGGGCTCTGGCTGTGGCTCAGTGGCAGAGTGCTTGCCTAGCGTGTGTGGGCACTGTGTTCCATTCTCAGCACCGCAGATCAATAAATTAAAAATAAATAAATAAACATCCATTGACAACTAAAAAAATATTTAAAAAATAGACAGATATGCATGTAAAGTGACTGGGCAGGAAATCAGAATACCTTAGATCTGGTCTGGTTCTGACTTGAGTTAGTTGTGATACATCAGACAAGTCACTTTTCTTTGGGCCCCATGCCCCCATCAGTAAAGAATGGTATGGAACTATATCTCTGAGACTTCCAGCTCTTGGTATTCTCTGATTTGTTCATTTAAATTATTACACTCCTAGAGGTCCTCAAAACATTACCCCCCTTTCCCCTCTATATCTGGGATAAAGCTAAACATTGGTTCCCAGACAAATTTCTAAGCTCCCTCTGGGGTCATTAGAAGTCTCCCTTTACTCAGAGCATGTTGGTTTTGCCTAGAAATATCAGCTGGCCTCATCCAGTAGAGGAGGAGCCTACTGTTGTTGTTTTGAGCCAAATCGTAGCATAGTAACCATTCTGGGCACTACAGAGTGGATCCATATGCCCCATCTCTCTGGGAACCTCCCTGCCTAAGGCTGTTCAGCCTGCATTCTCCCTCTGTGTCTCTGCACAGGAATGAAGAGTATAAAGAGGATGGAGAATGGAGAGAAAATAATGAGTACAAGAACAGCTACCCTGTTATCCCACCCTATGTAATAAATGGAGAGTCAAAGACTCAGATACTTTTTTGAAAAGTATTATTATATATGAAATGATTATTCATGGATCCAAAGGATATCCTCAGTTCTTTAGAAAATTGGCTTCACTGACTACACAAATTTTCAATAAGGGTGATTCTTTACCTTTTGAAATACACTCTAATTTTAAAAAGTGATGAAGTGGCTCACCAGGAAAAAAAAAAAAAGAAAGGAAAAACAGAATAAATAATTGACCAAACCAATTTGGCCAAGCCAATATATTCACTTCTTCATTGTATGGAATCTGACACCCCCCCCAACCCCTACCAACACTCTGTCTCTTAGAGAAATGCAGAATGTAAATAGTTAACCAGCCTGGGACAATTTATGTTGGACAACAGAGGTTACTTAATATTTAAAATAAACCAAATTAACTACAAACTACTTTCAAACTCTTAATCACTAATTTTGAAGTGTTGTAAAAAATATATATGTGTGCTTAAAAACTTTAGATGAGTCCTTTCTTTTCTTTTGAACGATGTAAATTGCATTTATAAAAATCTACATTTCTTCCCTCATTTCAGTCCTAACATACAAGAAAAGATGGGTCAGCAACTTGATATTCTGCCTTTGAAAAACTGTCAGACCTAGGGTTCTACCCCCAAAAAATATAATCATAAGTTGATTTGTCAAAATGAAGATGAACGAAATTGTAATTTCCTTCAAAGTAGACACATCAAGATGCTATGTGCTGATCCCAGGGATACAATCAATGCTTTGGGAATTTGATATAGAGAATTTCCAAATATAGAATTTGATTATATCATTTTACAATCAAAACTGAATTTTGGCCCCTAAAAGCTCTTCCTTAAACTTATTTTACAGAATCAACTTCAGTGGACATTTTTTTTTAATGCAAATGTATTTTGAAAGAGAAAGTATCACCCTCATCTAAATTTTGTGCAGTCAGTGAAACCAATTTTCTAAGGACCTGAGAATGTCCTTTGGGTTCATGAATAATCATTTCCTATATAATAATGCTTTTTTATATAAAAAATAACATCACTTTACTTTTTGTGTCAGCAGATCATTTTCAAAGTCTTCTCACTCATGAAAAATGATAGTGATACAGCTGTTTTCTCCGCACCTGGCCTGATCTTCAGGACATTTCCTGTACTAAAGCTTTTGGTTATGTTGGAAAGCAGAGGAAATTCAGAATCTTGCTTGTCCTTCTTTTTCCTCAACCCCAACAGATCTCCCTCATTATTGTAAAGGTCAGCTTGGAGGAAAGCAACTTTAATAAAGCAATACATTTAACTTTCTGGAGGCATTCTCTGCAATCCAAACTTTTGCTACACTTTGAGACATAAACTTAGTGAAATGAACACTAAATTGGGGGATCTATGAAAGAGTTGTTGTTGAAAGTCTCCTTTCTCTGTCCCCACCCCCACCCCAAAACTTTATTCCTGTTCTATCCAAAAGAAAACAGAAGGCTCTACATCTGAAAGACTGCCAGACCTCAGATTCTGTCACAGAAAATTTGAAATTCTCCAGAGATCAGCTTCTGTATTATTGCAGGATAGCAGATGAGAACAAACGAAAATGGGAACTTATCCCTGTATTACACTGCCTGCCTCATTTTAACTGGTAAAATTTATGTCCCTTCTCTTTGAAGATTATGTCATAATTGATAAAGGTTTTCTGATAAGGACAATGAAAGTCAGATATAAATTTAAATTTTTTTTCAGTGACTTTGCTTTTAAGAGGGCCTTTCATCTGACATTTTAAGAATGGAACAATGAAACCAGATTATGTATTTATTCATGGTTTCTGTTCCTTTTCCCAGGGGTATCGCTCAAAACTTTCCAAACTTTCTTGATAATGAAACAGGTCATGACCTGAGGGTTTGCTTAGTTTTATGTCCCATAGTGAATCTGGAGCTAAGTGAGTGAATGAGGTTCAGTGACTAGTTTTCTAATAGCAGGTAGCCAAAACACACAGCTTCCTGCTACCACACTTGCCCACACTCCCCACTAGTTTCCCTTTCCCCTACAATCTCACACTGACTTACCAAAGGAAATGTCAAAGAGGTCATGAAAATGGCAACAAGCCTGAAAAACCAAGCTCCCAGGATGCTCTGAGCTATGGGAACATTTCAAGATCATTTCAGCTGCAGACCCTGAGGCTTAGATTGGAAAGTGACTTGTTAACATACACAAAGTGATTTTTTATAATGAATTAGCATAAAAATCACACTTTTGCTAATAAGACTTTTTTTTTTGAGGGGAATGACTTTATCAAGATTGAAGTTGGTACTCTTTCTTGATGATTTACCTAAAATCTTACACTGCAATCTATGAGATCCTTAGAGGTTCCTTAGAGTCCTTGAGGACTTTTGGACCCTTGGTTCCCACTGCAGATAGAATACTTGAATTTTATTTGCATATAATACAGTTGTTATGCTTTAGATACCAGGTGTCCCCTAAAAAACTTATGTATAATGCAATGCAGGAATGTTCAGAGATAAAATAATTAGATTAAGAAAGCTGAAATTAGGCATTGTGGTGCATGTTTGTAATCCCAGCAGCTCTGGAGGCTGAGGCAAGAGGATCACAAGTTCAAAGCCAGGCTCGGCTACTTAGGAAAGGACATCGGCAACTTCACCAGCCCCTGTCTCAAAATAAAATATAAAAAGTGCTAGGGATGTGGTTCAGTGGTTAAGTGCCCCTTATACAAAAAAAAAAAAAAAAAAAAAAAATCCAAACACACATCTTATACCCTTCACAAAAATCAACTCAAAGTGGACTGCAGGTCTAAAAGTAAAGTGTACAACTATAAAACTTATAAAGGATAACATAGAAAAACACATAGAATGACCTTGAGTTTTGTGATGAGTTTTTGATTCAAGACCAAGAGTATAATTATGAAAAAAGAATTAATGTAACTAGCTTCATTATAACTAAAATTTTCTCCTTTGTAAAAGGCATTTTTAATGAGTAAAATAGGAGTCACATCAGAAGAAAAAAATTCAAAAGATATGTTTTATTAAGGACAATTAGCCAAAAAATATTAAAAGAAGACTTAAAACTTAACAATGAGAAAACAAAACCCCCTAATTTTCTTACTGTTAAATAATCTTGTTTCCATTGTACTACTTTGATCCTTTTAATTTAAAAATACCTTACAAAATAAGATCTATGTATATTAAACAAATATATGAAAAGATATTCCAAATCATATGTCATCAAGGATATGCAATTTCAAATAACAACAAGATGTCACTAGACTTTTATTAGGATGGCCAAAATCCTGAACACTGGTGATAACCAGTGATGGCAAGGAAGTGGACTAACAGAAATGCTAGTTCACTCCTGGTAGGATGTAAAATTAAACGTCCACCTTGGAAGACAGTCCTGACAAAATCAAAACACTCTTATCATATGATCCAGCAATTTCACTCCTTAATATTTACATAAAGGAGCAGAGATCTGTGTCTACACAAAGCCTGAAGATAGATGTTTAATGTAGCTTGATTGCAAAAACAACCAAGATATTCTTCAATAGAATAAAATAAGAAAAAAAAGTGTGCAACATTAATCAGCAGTAAAATGAAATACATTATCAAACCATATAAAAATGTAGAGAAACATTTGATGTAGTTTACTAATTTCAAGAAACTTGTTGCACCATTCCAACAAGCTCAATCTGTACAAAGTCAAAACTGTGGAGCTAGTGAAAGGTCAGTTTTGCCAAAGGTCTTGGGGAGGGAGAGGCAAAAAGGCAGAGCACAATGGATTTTTAAGAAAGTAAATGTAATTGACAATAGTATAATGGAGGATTTGTGCCATTATGCATTTGACCAAATCCATAAAATATACAATAATAGCGAGAATAAACCCTAAACTATAGACTTTGGGTGTGGTTTTAGTCAGTTTTATGTTGCTGTGACCAAAGATCTGACAAGAACAATGTAGAGGAGGAAAAGGTTTTTTAGGGCACATGATTTCAGAGGTCTCAGTCCATCATAGATGGCCCATTCCATTGCTTTGGGCCCCAAGTGAGGAAGCATATCATGGGACAAGGGCATGGCAGAGGGGAAGCTGCTCCTCTCATGACAGCAAAGAAACAGGAAGGGGAAAAGGGCCACAGGGAAAGTGCACCTTTCCTGAGTATGCCCCTGGTGACCCACCACCTCCAGCCATGCCCCACCTGCCTACAGTTGCACTCTAGTCCGTCCATTTAAACTAGGATGGACTGATGAGGTTATAGTTATCATATTACAATCATTTTACCTCTGAATATTCCAACATCAACACAAGAGGTCTTGGGGGACATCTGACCCTCAAACTACAACAAATGATAATGAAGAGTCAATGTAAATTGTCCGATTATAACACATATACCACACTGATGAGAGATGTTGACAGGAAAGTTCATGCACCTGTTGGTGCAGAGGTCTATGGGAAAATCTCTGGACCTTGCTTTCAATTTTGTTGTGAATATAATACAGTTCTAAAAATAAAATAAAGTATAAAATGTGTACAGTATAAAAGAAAGAAAAAAATAGAACATCTATAGTTTTAAAGAATTTAAATACAGTAAAGCATTCAAAATCATCGTGAATAGTTAATTTAAAAATACTGTTTTAACAACAATAAGTGTTAGTGAGGATATGGGGGAAAAAGGCACACTCATAGACTGCTGGTGGGGCTGCAAATTGGTGTAGCCAATATGAAAAGCAGTATGAAGATTTCTTGGAAAGTTGGGAATGGAACCACCATTTGACCCAGCTATCCCTCTCCTCAGTCTATACCCAAAGGACTTAAAAACAGCAAAATACATATATGAAGATGTGAATTTGGTGTCAACATATGTTATATACAAACAGAGATATGATAAATTGTGGTATAAAGATGTATTAAGAATTGTAATGCAAAAAAAGAGAGAGCTCATGTATAATGGCATAATCTGGCGTGAACATACTTTATATACAGAGTTACAAAAACTTGTGCTGTGAATGGATAATTATGGTTGTAATGCATTCCACTATTGTCATGTATGTAAGAAATAAAAATATTTTTTTAAAAAAAACAGCATACTACAGGGACTCAGCCATATCAATGTTTATTACAGCATAATTCACAATAGCTAAACTGTGGAACCAACCTAGAAGCCCTTCAGAGATTAATGGATTTAAAAAAATGTGGCATATATAAACAATGGACTATTACTCAGCAATAAAAGAGAATAAAATCATGGCATTTGCAGGTAAATGGATGGAGTTAGAGAAGGTAATACTAAGTGAAGTTAGCCAATCCCAAAAAACCAAATGCCATATGTTTTTCTTATATAAGAAGGCTGATTCATAGTGGGGTAGGGAGAGGGAGTATGGAAGAAATAGACAAAACTCTAGATAGGGTGGGATGGAAAGGGAAGGGAGGGGGGTATAGGGTTAGAAATATGGTGGAATGTGATGGACATTATTATCCAAAGTACAAGTATAAAGACATGAATTGGTGTGAATATACTTTGTATACTACTAGAAATATGAAAAATTGTACTCTATACATGGAATAAGAATTGTAATGCATTCTGCTGACATATATAAATAAAAATTTAAAAAAAAAAAAACACTGTCTTAAAAACAGTTGCTAGATGTTGGTGAAATGTAATGCTAATGAAACAAAAAGAGTACCTGGGAAAATAATTAGATGGTAGCAGGTGCATATTTTTATGTTTAAAAAATAAAAATGGAGAATATCTTCCCTCAGTTCTCATAGTAGAATTAGCTATGAGCTTGTCAAGTATTTCTGCATCTCTTGACCAATCATTTCTCACCTAAAAATATAATTCACAGAAAAGATTCAATTGAAATCACCAAAAATATCAAATTAATCATAAAAAGAAATTTAGAAGAAAGTTGCTGGTAATTTTATGAAGGTAAAAATAGAAAGCCTTTGTAATGCTGTATGCACAACCTTTTAAATTTATTTAACAACATTTAGTTGTATGCTTAAAATGCATAAACTTTTGTCATGTCAATTTTATTTCAATAAAGATGTGAAGAAATTAGGTGGTGTGGCCCAGTGGTAAATCTCATCCTTGGCATGTATAAGGCTGTGTTCAATCTCAGCACCAAATCTTTCTTTTTAAATTTTAAAAGTTATTAAAATTGAAAATAAAACACACTGAAAAATAAAATACACTCAAGGAAAGCAAAATCAGTAACATAATGATGGATACAATGAAAACTGATTAAAGTTCAGAAAACTATACCACAAAGTTCATAAAACTATGTAATTCTTCTGATAATCCTGTATAAAGGTTCACAAATAGTACAAATATCACTTTGTTTTAGTGGACATAAATGTTATTTTTATCTTTAAGATGAATGGTTAATTTTAAATATTTTAAAGAGATTAATTTTAAAAAATAATTTTTGAATAAGCTATTGGTGGTTTATAAGAAAACCATTTATATAATTAATAAACATTTCAATTATAATAAATATGACCATATAATTTTTCAGCTTAATATTCTTCAATGACTTCCTACAGCTGGTGAGGTATTATATATAATCCTTAGTTTTTCTACAAGGTCATACATGATTTAGTCAGCACTAAACTCAGCCTTGCCTCTTGCAAATATCTACCTACTTATTACTTTCTATTTTTACTAAAAGACTCTCATTTCCTTAATCTTGGCATATTCCCCCCCACCCCAGATCCATTCCATATGATACTTTCTCTTTTAGGAAATCTTCCCTATCTGTCAAGTATCAATCTAAACATAACCTTCTCAGAGAGACTTTTTTTTTCCCCCTGATTAATTCTCTGTCCCTCTCATTGTGAACTGCACAGTACACTGTCATGGTTCTTTATGGCACTGACCATTATGTACACATTTATTTGTGTTTGATTGTTTCTTTCTCCTTTAATGTTTTTAAACTCCATTAATCAAATATCAGATATTTTGTTCACAGCTGCAGACTCAGAACTCAAATAGTGTTGAATGTATATCAAAACTGTGCCTTCACTAATAAGTTGAAAGAATAAATAAAGAAAGAAAGTCAATAGGTAACAAATAATCAGCTGATACACATCCTGAAAACCTCAGGGAAAAACCTCTTTTTTATTATTATTGAGCTTTATAGTTATTCATAGTAGTTGGGTTTATCCCAACAAATTCATTGTGTTTGGAATTCTATTTCTGTTCATGATTCACCCTTTTCCCTCCCATCCTCCCTTCCTCTACTCTAATAGACTTCCTTTCTCTTGTCTTTTTTTATATTTAATTGGTTCTTTTCACTTACATATAAAAGTGAAGTTTTGTAAGTTGTATATGCATATAACATAACTTTTTAAGAATTCATTCTGCATTGCTTTTTGCTTACCCATCCCTGCACTCTGCCTCTCCATCTCCTTCTTCTTCTTCACTATTGATCTTTCCTTTTTCTTTATGTTATCCTATCTTTCCCTGCCCTTTTCCTTTATTTTACTCTAACTTCCTCATATGAGAGAAAACATTTGACCTTTGAGTTTCTGTGTCTGGCTTATTTCACTTAGCATGATATTCTCAATTTTCATCATTTACCAGCAAATGTCAGAATCTAATTCTCTTTTATGACTGAGTAGAACTCCATTGTGTATATATACCACAATTTCTTAATCCATTCATCTATTGATGGGCACCTGGGTGATTCCATAATCCAGCTATTGCGAATTGTGCTGTTATAAACATTGAGGTGGCTATATTGCTATAGTATGCTTATTTTAGCTCTTTGGGGAAAATACAAAGAATTAGGATAGCTGGGTCATATGGTGGTTCCAATCCTAGTTTTTTGAGGAAACTCTGTACTGCAAAAAACCTCTTTTTTAACTTTAATGACTACCTATAACTCCTGTCAATTTGTTTTCATCATCCTCTGTGAGAAGAGAAAAAAGTTAAATCCATTTATTTGACATTTCCTAATATAATGGAAATCAACTCCTGACATTTATTTCTGAATTTTTTTAACCTTCAGTAAGCTTCTACCCATTTCTCCCTGCCAGTACTGGAGATGGAACCCTTGTTCTCAAGCATGCTAGGCAAGGGAGGATTCTTAATAATTGAATTGGTTTTTATGTATTTCTTATGTGTCTTTTATTTGCAATGACTTTCTTGATTCAAAGGAGAATACAATGTAAAACACATGCTGTCCTCAAAAAGGACAGTCTTGGGGACATATGAACAAACACTATTCAAAGTAAAAGGTGAATTTTGCTATAAAATACTTTACAAGGAAAGCCACAAACTATTATTTCTAGTTTAGGAGTGGCCAGAGAATATTGAGGTAGTATTGAGGTAGTATTTAAGTGGAATTCTGTAGGTCAAGTAGGATATCAATGGAACGATGGGTTTGGGTGGAATATAAAATGGTATTGCAGGGGCACTGGGGTTGTGGCTCAGTGGTAGAGCACTTGCCTCGCATGTGCAAGGCCCTGGGTTCAATCCTCAGCATCACATAAAAATACATAAATAAAATAAGTGTATTGTGTCCAACTAGAACTAAAAAATAAATATTTAAAAAAATGGTATTGCAGGGAAAGAATAGTGTGGCAAATACACCCATTTGGGGAACATGGAGAACATCAGAACCTCCATTTTCCAGGATATATGTTATGATAGGCAGGAGGTTACAGCTGGAATAAGGGATGGGAGTGGTTTTTGAGGTCAGTGATTTCCAGGGTTTAGAATTTTTCATAGAGAAAAACAATCTATTGCAGTTTTGGCACATGGCAATTGTGCATTAAAAAGATAAAACTGTGGCACTTAAATAAATTTTATTAAATAGATAGACCTTTAACCCTCTACACAAATGAATGTCAGTAAGATGGCTACTATAATTGAGAAAAATTGTACTATAAGACAGAACTAAGATGTGTGGAAGGAAAGAAGAGAAAAGCAAAGTGAAACCTTGGTTCTGATAAAACCCAGAGGCATGTTCAACATTCCGAGAGATTCCTTCAGTAGAAATGAGCTTCCTTTACCCACAGTACTAACACATTTCGTAATACATCCGTCACTGGTTTTCTGCCCTGTCTCTCACTTCCCCACTTCCCTTCCAGTTCTTTCTGGAATCACCTCCCAAATATGTTTTTTTGTACTCACATCTTGGTTCAGGGTCTGCATCTAGGAAAACTCAATCTAGATCAAATGACATTAATAATAACAGAAAGTAAAAAAAAAAAAAAATGAATAACAAAGTAAAAAAAATTGGACAGGTTGAGGGTGGAAATTGAAAAGGAAAATCAACACTGCTTTTCAACATTTTGAGTGGAGTTGGAATTTTTATTATTACTCATACTTAGCTGAATCAAATCCATATAAAAATAAAGTATAATTTAAATTGATAAAATAAATATGTAAATAATACTGAGTTTTTGAGGATCTCACATCTGTAAATATTTTACACTCTATATTCAAGGTGTTTTTTTATTAAACATTCTATTTCCATAAAACTTATGAAAAATCTAAGCAGCTGAAGGGCTATGGTTTACACACCTACCAATGTATCCCAAGATTAAATTCCAAATATCCTCTGAAATGGCTCTGTTTTTAATAGAAAAAAACAAAAATATAAAATTCCTCTCTTTTATTAAATACCAAAGAAAATTTCAGCAGATTCAAAGTTAAATATAACATCGATAGCTGTAGGGTAACAGAGAAATGTAAACATCAATATTATCTATAAATGGGGAAGAAATTTCTGAATATAAAAGCGAATAAAATGTCACTACGCAGATATTTTAAAATACTCAAATTAAATAATATACTGTCAAAAGATTTCAACATCTAATACAAAGTGTCATTATCATTAATACAAAGAGTTCTTAAAAGCAAGGGATGTATGCTGTAACTGTGAAAGAGCAAAGGGCATACAGGAATAGCAAAGTAAAATATAAGTGAATCACATGAACAGATGTTAACAATTTTAAATATTCCACTTTTGCTTATCAAATTGGTAAAATCTAAAAAATTCAGTGGCTAAAAATTCTTTTTTAAAAAATATTTATTTTTTAGTTTTTGGCAGACACAACATCTTTGTTTGTATGTGGTGCTGAGGGTCGAACCCCGGGCCAAAAGCATGCCAGGCGCTACCGCTTGAGCCACATCCCCATCCCCAGTGGCTAAAAATTCTATGGATCATCATTTTCATACACTCTGGGAAGACTAGAAGTTACTATGGATCCACAAAACGTATCCACACTTCCAAAGTTCAAAGTCTTTTGATAGTTCAGTTGGTGGTAACAAACAACTTAAATTCATATGTGATTCTTCACAATTTTTATTTATTCTCTTTAGTGAGATTATTAATATATTTTGCTAAAAATTAGTAATATCTTTGGGAGCATTTTTCCAGACTCCAAAAAATATGTTACTTCATAGAAAGTAAAAGTAACATGTTGTGCTAAAATTCAAGCATTATAGGTCCTTTGGGAAATTATTCTCAAAAATAACAGTTATCATCAGTGACATGCAATAATATTTATAAATAAAAATACTCGTTAAAGAATTATGTGCAATAGTAAAACTGAAAATAAACTTGTATGATCATCAACAAGATAATGGAGGATAGACAATGGTGCTTACATATGCTAAAATATTATTATAAATACATGTTTTCAAGGGAATTGATGACATGTGCCAGAATTGAGACAAGAAAACATACACACAGAGACAAGAAATAATAATACAGCTATATATTTGCAGAAAAAAATACTCAAAGGAAAAGATTATGTCTAGGAAGTGAAATTATGGATTCTTTTAATTTTTAAAACTAAGTTGTTTTATGAAATTTCCATAAATTATGTGTAGGAACAGAAAATTAAATGTCATTTAGTTTAAAATTTTGAGACTCTTTCAATTAATTAAGTTCAGAAAGAATTTTCAGAAATAGAGAAACACACTTGGGAAATTGGACTATTAGAATTTGGACTATTATTTGCATAGCTCATCTTCCTAAATTTGCTTAGCACAGTTTAAACCTCCCCAACGAAAAACTACAATATATTTGAATATTATCTTACATTTATGCAGCTTTTCAGTTTTACCGGAACTACAACATCTGTTTTCTAATTTTTTCATTATGTGTATATCTGGGTTTCTGGGTGGTTTTTTTTTTTTTTAAATAAAGTTTAAATAAAAGCAAAAAAAAAAAAACCCCACAAATTATTGAGTTCTCACAGCTCATTATTAAAAACTTGCTCTTCTTTAAAAAAAGAATGAACACCCTCTGTCTAAAATTGAATACCTTGTTGACTACTTTTCCATCCACATTTACACAAATATCTAATATCTATATTTGTATTACATACATACACACCATGAAAAATGCATAGTATTCTTTGTGTTTTGGAAGGGGATAGTATGTTAAATTTTATATGATTTTTTTTTACTGTTCATATAGTTCTGCCTTTATATTTTTTCATATATTTTCATATTGCGCATGCATACACACACACACATTTGTCATTCCTTTGTGCAAACTACCAAATTTTATAGCCATCTCTTCTCCAGAATAACCACGTAAGGCAGGCAAGGCAAGGATTTTTATTCTACTTTCTAGATGCAATGTGAAGTAAGTTACCCAGACTTACAATAAAAGGCTTATCTAGGATCACAAGATCCTAGTTCTGTGTTCAGTCTTCCTTTTCTAAAGCATTTTTAGATTAAAAAAAAAAAAGCAGACTTATGTAACCATGACATTCATTCGTCATCTATCCATGTTTCTCTCCAGAATATCTAATGTTTATCTAGTTTTAGTGGGGTGGGGTTACTGGGATTGAACTCAGGGACACTCAACCACTGAGCCACATTCCCAGTCCTATATTGTATTTTATTTAGAGATAGGGTCTCACTGAGTTGTTAGTGCCTTGCTGTTGCTAAGGCTGATTTTGAACTCTAGATCCTCCTGCCTCAGCTTCCTGAGCCACTGGGATTACAGTTGTGGGCCACCATGCCTTTCACGTTTGTCTATTTTTGAAGGAAAAAGAAAGTTGGAAACAATGACTTTAGCTTTTACTGGTGTAAGGTTAAACTTGTGATATAAGTGAAGCATAACTGCGTGTGTCTAGTATTGTTCTTTAAATATTAACTGGTGGCCAGTCTTCTCTGGCCCTGATGACACTGTCAGGTCCCATGGCTTCAATTGTTGGGTGACAGCCTTTCGGTTAAATATGAACACAGCATAACTGTAATGTCTTGTCTTAGATACCAGTGACAATCCTAAGCCTGGAGGGTCAGCTAATTATTTCCCTGGTCAAGTCTGGAGGTCTTTACAGAGACAAGGGTGTGGATGCAAGTGGCAACTTCTTCTCAAAATCAGTTTCTTTTTGGGCCATTCACCAGCTGTTTTCAGGTTCATTTTTTATGGGAGTCTCAGCAGAAAAAGATGGAAAGATAAAGGGGTGGGGCATTTCTTATTTGGGATGGATGGATGAGTAAATCTGCTGCCCCTATGTGGGTTGACAAAGGAGAAAAGCTAGTCTCTTTCTAAGTGGAGGCTTTGTGATTTCTGTGGAATTTCCTTGCTAGATCTCTCTCTTCTATCACTTTTATTGCTCTTTCTAATGATTATCTGGAGTTACACATCCAGTCTCTTTTGCTAAGCTCTCCTTGCCCCTCTAAAAATTGGACCTGTTTCAGAAGATTTTCCTTTGGCTTTCTCTCACATGACCTTGACCTGACCCTTGGAAAGCTTCGGCATCCCTTATCTAATTTGAAAGAATGGATTCCAATGCAGAAGCCCTGTCCAGGCCTCATTATTAAGCCAAGCCCACTTTTTTTTTTTTTTTAAAGGAAGAGAGAGAGAGAGAGAGAGAGAGAGAGAGATTTAATATTTATTTATTTATTTATTAGTTTTCGGCAGACACAACATCTTTGGTTGTATGTGGTGCTGAGGATCCAACCGGGAAGTACGCATGCCAGGCGAGCGCGCTACTGCTTGAGCCACATCCCCAGCCCCCAAGCTGACTTTTACCATTCAGATTTTCCAGGTAAGAGCTAGATAAAGTTTTCTCTGGAGTGAGGCCGGCACAATACTTTTGATTTTTCAATTACTGGACACATACTTCAGAGCCTTTCAGTTGTTTCTCCAAAACACAAAACACTGCTCACAGTATTTGAGGTAAGTGGTTGACAGTCTCCCTCCCCAAATGAGTGGGGAAGAGATTAATAGCATGAAAACCTAGTTCCAAAGAAAATTCTCAACAAATCTTGATTCTACATCATATAGAATATAGGTATCATTATATGTATAAAACTGCATTTTTTGCAAAGGGGCTTGTTTTAGTCTTTAGTAACTGATGGTTATCTTGTTGTTGTTTCAGTTAGGAAAAAAAAAAAAAAAAACAGGGCACGGAAAATCCCATTCTAATTTCTTGTATTACTTGATCAAGTGGCACAGAGCAAACATTTTAGGAACTTTGCAATTTCATCGTGTTTAAAATGAGGATTAAATGAAGTAATGGGATAATAATATTGCTTAGCTCAGAAAGTTGTCATGAGAATATGTATATGTAAAAGTTTAGAATATGACGTGCTTGTCTTAAGAACTTGAGGTTAGTTGCCACTATTTACCTTCAAAATTCAACTCAACTGGCATTTCCCATGTGTCTTACCCTCTCAGTGTTCATTAAGCACACCTTCTTCTGTGCTCTCAGAGAAACCTAGAAGATTTCTTCCTCTTATTGTTTTCACATTGTGTATCACAGTACTACAATGGGTGTTTATATGTCTGTCTTTCCCTTCAATTCTTCATAACAGGGAATTTGACTATTTATTTTTGTTTTCCAAGTATTTCACATGGTTGGTGAGTAAACAAATGGATCAGACATATAGGATAGCTAGAAACTCCAGACTACACAAATCAATTTGCTCAAGAGTGCCCCTACATGACCACCTTTGCCAAGATGGATTAAGGACCACATGAAACCTGGGTGGCAGATAGGTATCTGAAAGCTCTCAAAGAGCACAGAAATATGCAAAGTTTACACATGACTGCACCAATATTTTCCTATTAAAGCCATAAGAATTTGTAACCAAAACAGACTAAGAATAAGCATTGGATTCTGTTAGATGGTTAATGATCTTAGACTGTATTCAGAAAGGAAAACAAATATATTTATGATGATTTCATATTAGTCTATAAAAGTAGTAGCCAATGGTTTCCTGTTTCTATTGGGTAATTATAGCTGTTTATTTTTCTCTAGGCCTAAAAGAGAGGGAAAAATATTAATTGATCAAATTAGAGGTAAGATTGTTGAGTATTAGCATTAAAAGTTATAATAAAATTAAAATAATCTTTAATTTTATAGTTGATTTGTACTTATAATGAATATGGATTAAAAACTCAAATAAATGTAGAGTTAAATATAAAATTATCTTATTTTTCCCTCTTGATTCATAAAGAAGTTTTAGTATAGCCAGGCATGGTGGCATACTCCTGTAATTCCAGCTACTCTTGAGGCTAAGACAGGAGGATTGAAAGTTTAAGGCCAACCTGGGCAACTGAAGGAGACCCTTTCTCAAAAAATAAAAAGGTCTGGTAATGTAATTTAGGGGCAAAGCACCTCTGGGTTCAATCTTCAGTACCACAAAATAAAAAAAATAATAATAATCTTTTTGTGCCAAATTAATTTTTAGTTATTTATTTAGTTTAATTAAGTATATATGACAGCAGAATGCATTTTAATTATTTGAACACAATTGCAGCACAACTTCATATTTCTATGGTTGTACATGATGTAGCAAAGCACCATATGTACAGTCATACAAGTACCTAGAGTAATGATGTCCATTTCATTTCACCATCTTTTCTACCCCTATGTCCCCTCTCCTCCACTCCCCAAAGTTTCTTCACTTTCCCCATGTCCCCCATTATGGATTAGCATCCACTTATTAGAGAGAACATTCGGCCTTGGTTTTTTGGTATTTGTTTACTTCACTTAACATGATATTCTCCAAATCCATCCGTTTACTTAAAAATGCCATAATTTTATTCTCTTTTAATGCTGAGTAATACTCCATTGTGTATATATACCATAGTTTCTTTTCTCATTCATCTATTGAAGGGCATCTAGGTTGCTTCCACAGTTTAGCTATTGTGAATTGAGCTGCTACAAATGTTGATGTGGCTGCATTACTATAGTATGCTGATTTTAAGTCTTTGGGTATAAATTGAGGGGTGGAATAGCTTAGTCAAATGGTGGTTCTATTCCAAGTTTTCTAAGGAATTTCCATACTGCTTTCCAGATTGATGGTACCAATTTGCAGTTCCACCAGCAATGAATGAGGGTGCCTTTCCCCCCACATCTCACCAACATTATTGTTGTCTGTATTCTTGATAGCTGCCTTCTGACTGGCGTGAGATGAAATCTTAGAGTAGTTTTGATTTGCATTTCTCTAATTACTAGAGAAGTTCAACATTTTTTCATGTATTTGTTGATTTTGAATGTATATCCTCTTCTGGGAAGTGTCTGTTCATCTCCTTAGCCCATTTATTGGTTGGGTTGTTTGTTTTGTTTTGTTTTGTTTTTTGGTGTTATGTTTTTTGAGTTCTTTATATATCCTGGAGATTAGTGCTCTATCTGACCTGCGTGTGGCAAAAAATTGCTCCAAAAATGTAGGCTCTCTGTTCACTTCATTGATTGTTTCTTTTGCTTAGAAGAAGCTTTTTAGTTTGAGTCCATCCCATTTATTAATTCTTGGTTTTATTTCTTATGCTTTAGGATTCTTGTTAAGGAAATCAGGGCCTAATCCAACATGATGAAGATTTGGGCCTACTTTTTCCTCTATTAGGCACAGGGTTTCTGGACTAATTCCTAGGTCCTTGATCCACTTTGAGTCGAGTCTTGTACATGGTGAGAGATAGAGGTTTATTTTCAGTTTGCTGCATATGGATTTCTAGTTCTCCCAGCACCATTTGTTGAAGAGGCTATCTTTTGTCCAATGTATGTTTTTGGTGCCTTTGTCTAGTATGAGATAACTGTATATATGTGGGTTTCTCTCTGTGTCTTCTATTCTGTATCATTGGTCTACATATCTATTTTGGTGCCAGCATGCCATTTTTGTAACTATAGCTTTGTAGCATAGTTTAAGGTCTGGTATTGTGATGCCTCCTACTTCAAGCTTCTTGCTAAGGATTGCTTTGTCTATTCTGGATCTCTTATTTTTCCAAATGAATTTCATGATTGCTTTTTCTACAAGAAATGATGATTGGATTTTAATTGAAATCACATTCAATCTGTGGCACTTTGGATAGAAAGGCCATTTTGACAATACTAATTTTGCCTATCCAATAGCATGGGAGATCTTTCCATCTTCTAAAGTCTTCCTCAATTTCTTACTTTAGTATTCTATAGTTTTCATGGTAGAGGTCTTTCATCTCTTTTGTTAAGTTAATTCTCAAGTTTTTTTTTTTTTTGAGGAGATTGTGAATGAGGTAGTTTTGCTAATTTCTATTTCAGAGGACTCATCACTGATGTATAGAAATGCATTAGATTTATGAGTATTGATTTTATATCCTGGGACTTTGCTGAATTCATTAATTAATTCTAGAAGTTTTCTGGTGATTTTTTTTATTTGGATTCTCTAAGTATAGAATCATGTCATCAGCAAATAATGATAGTTTGTGTTCTTCTTTTCCTATTTGCATCCTTTTAATTTATTTTGTCTGTCTACTTGCTCTGGCTAGAATTTCAAGGACTATGTTGAATAGAAGTGGTGAAAGAGGGCATCCCTGTCTTGTTCCAGTTTTTACAGGGAATGCTTCCAATTATTTTCCATTTAGAATAATGTTGGCCTTGGGTTTAGCATAGATAAATCGTACCCAAACTAATTTTAAAAAATAACATAATATTGATTGGGATGGGAAGGCACCTAAGCAGAAAGAAAATTGATTTCCTTGGCATTTAAAAATGATTCAGTTATTTTCTGAATGGATATTTTTTAGTGTTTCAGAGGGCAGCTGCCAAAAAAAAAAAAAAAATCCTTAGTAATCATTAAGAGAAAATAATAGTGGACTTTTTGCTTCTGTGTTTCTTCTTTTTAGGCCAAAGTATTCCATTTATTTAGCTCCAAAAGATCTGAAGCATTCACATTTTTTTTTGATCCATGAAAAATAAAAATTACCTTAGTCCTCATGATTCTTTATGGATTCCTCTATGAAACAGGCTTTAAGAACTGCTGTGGAAGCTATGCTGAAACTCTGGATATGCCTCCTGTGGAACCAATTTCCTGCCAACTTCAGCTGTGGTAAAATAAACTGCCCTAGAAAGGCGTGGATGGTAATTTTGGGAATGAAGGCTTGGGTTAGGCTCATTCTTCCTTCATCACACCATCTGACTTTGGACAAATTATTCATCCTTAGCTTTAGTTATAAAATTGGACATCTGTTTAGTTATCAATAAATTGGAGATGATTACATTTACTTTCCAGAGTTATATTCAGAGTTACTTTCCATAGCCAATCCTTCTTAAGCACCTTAGAAATTCCTACGTGCTCTATGCAAATGATATTATTTTTCCACTAAGAGATTTTGTTTGCAAAGAACAGAAATGAGTTTGAATGAAAGTCAACAAACTTCATGGTAGGAGGGGGATATTCCTCTTCATTGGTTTCATTTTCAACTTGGAAAATATTAACCTACTCTAGTTCCACTCAGACAGACTCACCCCTTGATACACAGGTAAAGGCAGTTATTTTGGTGTATGACAATTTGAACCACAGGGAAGGTATTTAATTCACTCACAATTTGGAAGCTTGATTCTGAAATATAGGTATGACAATGTTCTTCTTATACAAGGGCAATTTTTCCCCATTCAATCAGCAGCTGGCCAAGGTGCTGAGTCATTTCTGTTGAAGGCAGCTCTTGGTACTTAAATGACCATTTTCAGGTCTTTAGACCCTGTTAGTTTATAAACCACAGACTACTGAGGCCCTATTTTAAGGAATGAGCTCCACAAGCCATCCTATCCCTGTCTGCCTTAGTGACCCATATTGTTTAGGCTTTCTCCATCAGAAACTCATTCTATTTCTTATCTCTTGCAGGCTTAATAATTAATTAGAAAGTGATTAAAGTGTTAATGACTTAACAATACAAAATATATTTTATATTCTTATTGAGTATATGGGGTCAAATCCTTAAAATCACAATGGCTGCTCTTTGCTATCTGGAGGCAAGGGAGTGATTTATTTCTTCCCTGATACATCCACAGTTGAGAGCTAGGGCTTCTTGATGAAGCAATAAAAATAAGTGCATAAATGTCCAAATCATGAGCAGAATTTCCGTGCCTTGTCACAAATCTGCAGGCACTCATCCAGATTTCCAAGAGCGGAAATAAGGTTTTCTACTCAAGCCTCACAGAGAATACAGCTGGAATGCCAGGTACAGAGGAGTGAATACTTCAGAAGCCATTCTATTTTCCCTGTTGCTCTTCTCTGCATATTTTTGTCCCTCCTTTCAATCCACCTTCCTCTGCATACTCATCTTGCACATAATCCATTATGACCGGGATATCTAGCTATACATCTTACTTTCTAATGCCTGGCGTTTATTTTCAGCTAGCAATAGTGTCTGGACCTCTTAGATCAGAGACAAACTGGTAAGATCAGTGGTGCTATGTATTGCCAGCTCCCTGAAAATAACATCCAACTAACTCATTCGCTCCTAAAGTGACCTCTTGATGAAGCACATCAGAGTATACTGCTTGCCACATTAAGGGAAACCAATATTTTAACAGCTTTAGTAGCACCTTAAAAAGGAAAGAAGAGTCTTCAGTACTGGGGTCAATTTTGGATTGGGCAAGTTTGCAACATAATAGTTTAGGATTGGTAGACACAGGGAAGTGAGGGTTTTAAGAGTCTTAATGAGCTTACTGAAAGGATCTATTAATCTAAGAAGTGTTAAAAAGATCTAGCTGAATAATAGTCTGTTGTTCAGATAAATGGATTTGGGGGATAGTTCTTGAAAAAAAAGTGAAGTCACTTGGAATTTCCTTTTTATGGCCTAGAGTTTCCTAGTATGTTAATTTACATAGACAGCTGTATATTTAAGACAGTTTTCTGTATTCAATTGTGTCCTTAGAATCAATGGAGAAAGGAGGGCTTTGCAAAGAATACAGATCATCCCACAACAAGACATCAAATTTTATCTTTAGGAAAGGTATTAGGGTATTGGTTGAATTTTAAAAAGTTTCCCAGGTGATTCTAATGTTCATGTAGGGTAGGAAACCAATAGCCTAGAATATCATTTACATCCAGGCCAAATAACCTGCCATGTTTAGTCAGATAGCCATTTGTGGTGGTGTTTGTGATCTTACAGGGGGAAAGTGAGACATATAAAATATAAGATTGCTCCTTCTAGGGACTGTGGCTATGGCAGGTAACTGGAACTTGTCTATTAGTGGTATTTATTATCCCTAGGGAGTGTCTGTTCTGGGATGAATCACAGTATGTGCACTCCACCCACATTTTTTACACAGGTGTTAAAGGCCAACACCCCTGGAAGTCATCAGGGTTTAAACTGCCAATACATGAGTCTGTCTAGAGCTTTGGTAGGGTGGATACACCAGGTGCCACGGCTGCTGTTGATGACTGTAAGTGGGTGGAGGCACTAAAGTGAATCTTGTTGTTCCTAAGCCATGGCCGAGAGGCTCCAAAGAACAGACATTGAGAAGATGGTGACTCAGCTGATCAGCGTTCCTACCAGATTATGGTTAGGAAAAAAACATGAAAAACATCAGGGAAATAGAGAATGGCTAGGGGCTTGTTAGAGCAGGAAAGAGATTGACAGGAATCTAGACTAGTATCTGTGGTGTTCTGGGTGGGAGAGGGAAAGCCAGGTAAGAACTGGAAATGAGGAAGGCCCTGGGGAAAACATTAGAAAGAATCTGTCCACATATTAAAGGGAGAGAGGAAAAAAAAGATCCAGCATAGGCATAGCTGTTGATGGTGTTTGATCTCTGGTTACAAGAAAAAGGCAGAACTGTAAGGATTATCTACAATTTCACTAGCCACAGTCAGCTGAGATTAGATACAGCCGATGTGAAAGTGCACCCCACCCCAATTTTTCCCCAGTGCCAATGAGTCAAAAATGTAAAACTAAGACCACTGAGGTCAAATATGAAAGATAGTTGTTAGGGAGGAAGTTCATGGCATCAAATTCATGAAGGTACTATTTAGGAGCCATAAAAATTAGAATGGAGGACAAGCAGCTGTAAGATTGACCAAAATAAATTAATAGGGCCAAGCTAGTGTGGCCCAACTATCTATTAGTTATAGAATACAGAGATACAACTAGTTTATAAAGTCCCTGCTCTTGTGGAAACTGAGTTCTCTTGAGAGCAAATGGTTACAGAATCCTGAACCTGACCCCTGATTTGTTCCTCAACTTCCTGTCTGGGACTTGTTCTCACCATGATGCCATCTGCCATGATGTGATCTGCCATGATGTGATCTACCCTGATGCAACACCAACAAGAGGGCCTTCACCAGAGCTAAACTAATGTCAGTGTCATGCCTCTGTACCTCTAGAACTGTCTGGAAACTTCTTTTCTTTATATACTTGCCTCAGGTCTTATAGCAATTAAAAGTGGACAAATTTTATGGCCTTGAAGAAGAATTTGATTTTATTACCTAAAATTGGAAAATGATATAACAATTTCACTTCCAGGTATAACTCCTAGATAAATTCTTACACATGTACAGAAAAGGTGTTACAATTATATTCACTGAAATGTTTATTGTAAAGCAAAAAATTGAGAATATTTCTTCCTATCTATTGAAGAATAGATAAATTATGATTTATTTATATGAAGGAATACCATATGTCAATTAAAATAAATAATTTAGTCTGTAATAATTGACATAGATAATAAGTGAAAAGGCAAGTTGCAAAAGAGTACATGCAGTATCATAGCATTAATATATATTTAAAATGCACAGAATAGTAACATTATTTGTTAATATATACATATATTTAGAAGAGGTAAGAACAAATTGTATATGTACCAAATCAATGAAAAAATTACCTCTAGAGAGAGAATTGGGGTTTGATATGAACCACAACTTTCTAAACATAATATTTTATTTACAAAAATGTATAAATTATAACCTCACTTTGGTATTTTCATCAGTTTCCTTTGATTTTACTGACTTAAAACCAACCAAGCAAAAGTAAATATACAGACAAGAAAAAAGAAAAGCTCAGTCATATGATGCTCTCCACAATACTTGCTGAATTATATGAATTCACTTTATCAAATATTTTATAGAATATTTAGAAAAAAAAATTAGTCCATGCTCCCAAGAAGTTCACATTATCTAAAGAAATTATACATACACACAACCACAAAAGTAAATATAAACTCTTTTGGAAACATATATTAAGGAAACATTGATTTTTGTTAAGGAAGGAAAGTCTTAAAATACTAGAAATATAAAACATTTTAGATGAGTCTCACTTGGCATGAGCTATTTTTATAGCAGGAAAATGGTGTTCAGAAAGAGGTAGTTCCATGAAGAAAGGCCTAAAGATAAAAAATGAGAAATTATACCCCAATGATACAAATGTATGAATTGCCAAGATCATTGTAATGTCATGTGTAGCTAATAAAAAATAAATAAAATTAAATTTAAAAAAACACAAATAAACACTTTTAATATCAATATTTAGATTGCATGATTGGATCATAGGGATAAAAGAGGAAATAGCAGAGAATGGACCCAGAAATTGGGGATAGTTAGTACAGGGATCCGAATGTGTTATTAAGGAGTTTGAGGAACATGGGTAAATTTCAGTATAATAATGTTGATAATATTGGAGGATAGATTGAATTGATATGAGTCTAGAGAAAGGATTGCAAGAATCCAGCTGAGAAATGCCTGCCATGAATTACTAATTACTATATGATGGGCAATATTTAGTGGAGTCACTTCCACACCACCTACTGAGAGTACAGTATCCAAGTTTCAGAAGCAAACT
This sequence comes from Marmota marmota marmota, assembly GCF_001458135.2. Taxonomy (NCBI): domain Eukaryota; kingdom Metazoa; phylum Chordata; class Mammalia; order Rodentia; family Sciuridae; genus Marmota; species Marmota marmota. Next base: position 6,176,026 of record NW_025999969.1, read on the forward strand.
GAAGATCAGGACTGGAAGCATTAGCCTCCTGGTGGTTGGTGACAACCCCAGAGAGAAGCCAACAGTGAGGTTCAAAGCAAACCAGAAAAGTAGAGCACAAAATTACCTAAAAGAGAAAGCTTTCTGTTAAACATCTATTACTCATTCTAAAGAATAAATAAATATATAATTAGCACTCTCTAGGCAAAGAGGGTTTTATTTGTTTGTAAAGAAAAGTCAGCTTTCTTAAATGGTTGTGCTGTAAACAGGAGCCCTTTATAACTACACCTTAAGAGTATGATGAATGTGCCAATGGGTGGGTCACCCTGGCTCGAGTAGTAACACAGACTGGCTCCTCCACAAGGAAATTAAATGTTTGCAACAAACCCCCAAGGACCCTGAAAGCACTTATCTGAAAGACATTGGTACTGGTTGGAGTGATATTACTAACCAAGAATGTCTTTGTTCTTTGCCCTTACCCCTACTAACTCTCCCTACACTGTAGAGAGGACATCACTCTGTATGACACATGCCATTGAACTTGCCTTAGTTACATCTGTTCATCTATGAGTTTGTCAAAATGTTGCTTCACCTCTCTGGGTCTGGGGCCTTCATATGAGAGTAAATTTTATTTCTCTTAACTAACTCAATCTTGGCCTCAGAGCATAGAATACAAGAACCATATTTCTCAATAGTTTGACTCAATTTGTGAACTCAAGTGGTCTTTCAGATCTTAGTCCTTTACTAATTCAAATTAGTCCTTTACTAATTCAAGCAAAGGAAATGCAGTTCTAGAGATATCTGGAGGACATTCCTGTGTACCATCTAGCCCCAGAAGGAGTGATCCAAATGTGGTCAATCTTTAGAGATTAGACATGGACTAACAGTTTCAAGGCACAACCAGATGAAGATGGGTGTAGCCTAATTGATCCCAAAGGATTTGAGAGCTTGGTTCTGGGTGGCTCTGCCAGCAATGTGTGGGTGGACTCCAACATTTCTTGCACTGCCCAAGGCAGCAGCTTCTTGGACAACTCCTTCAGGGACAAGTGATGGGTTTGGCTGCCTCCTTGGACTATTTTTATTGTTCTTATTACTGTTTCTAACATCTGTTCTGGACAGAGAGTCTTCTCTCTCTTATGATGAGATTGGAGGCCTTACTCATCTTATACCTTAGAGTTTTGTTAGTAAATTCAAAGTGAAGTCTGTGCCTTCCTTTCTCAAGAAGGAATTTGAATTGGGAAAAGTACAAGTCCTTTTCAAACCACAGTTCTCATTCCTGCCAAGAACTTTCAGTTGTGTGCTTTGGAGATAAAATGCAACGTAGAAAAGTTTTGATAAGGACTTTTTTTTATTAATTGTGAACACTTAGGCAAATTGTTTACCTGTATCTTCAATTTATTTGTAATTAAGATCATACATAAAATTCTCACTTTTATAAATTGTTGTGATAGTCACTTGATAGAGGTGGTTCATGTAAAAGACCTTAGACAAAAAGAAGTGTTCAGTACACCATGGTACAGGTTTCTGTACTGCTCTCTATAATCAACCAAAGAAAACAATGTTGTGGCATCCTAGTAGCAACTTCAAATTTCAAAATTGAAGTTCTTAAATTTATTTATTTTTTTTCAGTTTTTTAAGACAATAGTGCTACTGTGAATGGTTATAGTGGGTGAGAATGGAGTGTTTAAGTGGGAGATGCATGTTGGCCTTCCTCATTCACTGAACTTCTAAACTGGTCGCATCACTACAGATAGCTGTCATATCACAAACCAATGCTTTATGCTGTTGTCTTTCCATTAAACTTGCTGAGAAAAGCTAACCATGATTTCTAGTGGTCACACCTGAGTAGATAAACAAGCTGGAGTACAACAATTTACAAAACAAAGCTTTTTACAAAACAAAGCTCAGATGTGACCTAAGGTCTACTAAGCAGTCATCTAGGTCTCATGAGTCAATACACCTGCCACCTCTCTTCAGTTATTTTCCATATTTATATATTTTTCATATTTTCTACTTTATATATTTTCCATATTTATAAACCTCACCACTGATAGCATGTAAATTTGCTTTCCATTCTTACCTGGAAAAAACTAAAGTAATTTTTATTTATATATTTTTGGTACTGGGGATTGAACCCAGGGTTACTCTACCCATCAGTGGTAGAGTAATTCTTTTTATTATTATTATTATTTTTTAATTTTGAGACAGGGTCTTGCCAAGGCTGGCCTTGAACTTGGCAGTCCTTCTGGCTTAACCTCCAGAGTAGCTGGGATTATAGGCATGTGCCACTCTGCCCAACCTAGAAGCAATTATTATAGAGCTTCGTCTTTCCTCCAACAAACTATACACCAAATTATTATAGAGCTTCGTCTTTCCTCCAACAAACTATACACCAAAATTCATATTCTGTGCTATCTTTCCTATTAAATTGATGTACTATCCATGTTCCTAAGCCATGTCAGTATTTTCATTCATGCACTGAATCCCATTTCTTCTTATCTCCTCAAGAATTTCACTACTACAGAATCATTGCTATTCACATGAGCTTGCTGTAATGTATTTTATCTTAAAAAATACACCTATAGATCTTGTGTTTTCTGCTCTTCATGAAATAGTCTGTACATACTACCTTTATTCTCTTTCTTCCTGTTCACTCCTAAGCATGCTATAATCAGGAACTCATTCCACCCCTCCACTGAAAGCATTCACCAAGGTTACCAACACAATTCCTCAATGAAATCCAATGATCAGTTTTCAGTCTTTCTATTATTTAACTTAGAAGCAGCGTTACCAGAGCAGAGTAGTCATGTTTTGAAATCCTTCTTTTGTTTTTCAATACTTTCTCAGGTGATTGGCAGAAACATGAGAAATCATAGCTCATCACTGAATGAAGCCACCTTGTGAATAATCTGCTTTTCAGCAAGGGACAACCAATGCAAAGTTCTCTAGAGAGCAAAATTACAGTTATATCTTTTTAACTAAGACCAAGTGTCCAATTGGCCCATGTAGTCAGATATTAAAAAAAAAGACTTATTATGTGTTATTTGTTTTCTCCTGAATATTAGGTGATGGAGAATGAAATATAGTCCTGGCAACAGTGATACATCTAACTCATAGGGTGTTGTGAAGATTCATGAAGCCAAGACCAGCAACAGCTTTAAAAAGTACATTAGTTCCTTATGTTTAGTGGATTCTGTATGTTCTTGGGATTTGGATTTCCAAGCAACCTCCATTTTCTCTTCTATAATATGTTCATAATATTTTTTTCTGATGTTAGAATGAGATAATGTGCAAAAATATTATGTAAAAACATTTTCACATCATTTTAAAAAATTATTTATTGCACAAGGCAGGAAGAATGTATAAGAATTGTGGAGTTTTTTATATGAATATATTATGAACCATTTAAAGGATAATTTGGGGATTGTGATATAGGTCACCTTCAGAATATTTCAAATGGAGGGATAGATGTACAATACCCAGAAGGTAGTGATAGCAGTTATGGTAGTAGAAAAAGAAACATATTCCAGCATCTTCTATACAAAGATCTAGGGTATTAATTCTGGATCAGCCCAAAACCTTTCTTTCCTTCTATGAAAACGAACTTGCAACTATGAGCAATGGCTGGGAATACCATTGCTCACAAAAATAGATCACTATGAGGTATTTTAATTTTAGGCTTCAAAGTTTGGAAATATTTAAAAATGGAAGTATAAAACTATTTTTGTTGTCCTTTTAAACAATTACTGTTTTTTGGTGGCTCATAGGTCAATCATTTTCATATGCTTAATAAAAATGAGGATCAAACATCATTCCTTTCAAAAGAACTAGAAAAGAAAATCATTCTGGAACACAATCTGAAACAGAGGCATTTTTTAATGTATTTTTTTAATTCCTTTATTTGATGTATGTCTACTTTTTATCCTGGAGACATAAGTGATGAAACATTATTAACAGAAACAGAGCTAGAATTTGTCTTGGAAGTTTTGGCTGAGCATTAATTTTGTTAAATAGGCCAACTAGAAGACTATACAATATTTCTTTTTAAAATTTTTTTAGTTGTAGATGGACACAATACCTTTTATTTATTTTTTATCTGGTGCTGAGAATTGAATTCAGTGCCCCATATGTGCTAGGTAAGCGCTCTACCACTGAGCTGCAACCCCAGCCCCTATACAATGTTTTGATTCATAAGGTTATTTTATCTAAGTTTCAGAGCAGGTATTATGCATGTATAAATATGTAACACTCAGTTTTCATTTTTTGAATGCCAAAGTATATGAGCATTTTGGAATATCCTATTTAGTCAAAAGTATTTTCCACTATTTCTGCATGAAAGACTAATGAATAGATGCCTTTGGAAATTTGGTATTTCTTCCTGAATTAAAATTATTTATTGAAATAAAAAAATTAAATAGAATTTTCTCCTGAAACAGCTGGACACAGCACATGTTCTATTTATTGTTTCACACCAGATCCTGTCTCATAATTGCATTTTGGATTTTGTCTGGAGAAGTCCAAATTAGCTACTGCATGTTTTGCCCAGTCCTACTTTTATAATCAAAATTGGTTAACAAATGGAAATAACTGTGGCTAAACCTTTGGCCAAAGATGTATTTTCCTATGCTGTTATAAATTGTCTACTTAAGAGGGAAATAAGAGACAGACAATTGTTCTTTTCTTTTTTTATTTTTTTAAATACCAGACATTAAACCATAGGTGCTTAACCACTGACCCACATCCCTGCTTCTTTTTTTGAGCCAGGGTCTTACTATGCTATTTAAGAACTTGATAAATTACTAAAACTGCTGGCCTTGAATTTGCATTCTGAGCCTCTGGGATTACAGGTGTGAGCCAGAAAGCCTGACCAATTGCTCATTTTTTAAGTGAACCTTCTTACAATCATAAAGTGGTAGAGCGTGTTAGAGCAAAATTGGCTCTTTGTGAATAATTTAGTTGTGTATTTTGGTGGAAGGACCAGATTTTTGGTTGGTAGTATTTTTTCCCCTAATTTGTGAGATATTGATACTTTTCAAAAAATAAAATTAAAAATGAGTTATTAGAAAAACACATTCAAAATCAAGCATGGTGTTTTATTAGATCCAGCAGAAATAAAATTCTGTGAAAAGTTTATGAAATGTTTAAAAATATTTGCTCTCAATTCTGTACTAATATAATCTCAGATCAGTAATGAAAACTTTAAGAACTGATTGATTCTTACAGTCTTCATACAGTCTAGGGATTGTATGTTGATAGCACAAATTTGGTTTAACTACCTTGTCTCATCTGTGTTGCCCCTTAGACCGCTATTAAAATAAATGACTTACTAGAGATCACACAGATGACTGGAATCAGAGATAGGATCTGATTCATGACCTTTGGTGTATTAGCCAATAGTGCTCTTTCCTCTTTCAATAGAGCAGGTGGTATCAACTACTGTCAGTGAGGATGTAAGGAGGTCTCAGAAGACTCAAATTCAGGCACCTGTGCAATTCACCATTAGAATTCAATCAAATTTTTAAATTTTCACTTTTATATTAATTCTAAAATACACAGTTGTTGGCTTACCCTTGGCCCTTCTCTCAAAAACAATTGGACAGATAAAAAGACTTTGAGACATTGTTAAAATCTGATTTTGGGCTGGGGATGTGGCTCAAGTGGTAATCGGCTCGCCTGGCATGCGCAGGGTGCTGGGTTCGATCCTCAGCACCACATAAAGTAAAGATGTGTCCACCGAAAACTGAAAAATAAATATTAAAAAAATTCTCTCTCTCTCTCTCTCTCTCTCTCTCTCTCTCTCTCTCCTGT
>NW_025999969.1:6182016-6239053 GCF_001458135.2 Marmota marmota marmota
AAGTGTGTCCTCAGAGTAGCCACAGAGAAGTTAAGATGGGGACCCATTTAGTCTGGGCTCAGAGGATTTATATGACATGAATTTACTTAAGCTAAATGTATTGAAGTGCTGTCCATCAGCAGCAATGAGCATGCCAACCTGGAACACAGATCTTGATTTCTGATGCCATTTCCACTAAAACCAGGCAGGGTTTCTTGGAGTTATGGATGGTATCAGGGCTAAGCGCTGAATAACTTGTTAGTTCAGCAAAGAAAGTGCTCAAGTAAGTATAGGAGCATTTACAAGGATACAGGAGTCACCTTGAAGGGCTTTCAATGGCCATACATAGGAGAATTTGATGACCAAACACTTACACACCATGATGAAATACAAGCAATTTAATAAATAAGAATGCATAAGTCCACATGGTAATAAATAAATAAGTAAATAACGGGAGGAAGAGAGAAAAGTCAGAATAATAAAGCAAATGAAGTAAAATATTAGTATTTGAATCTGATAAGGATAGAAGAGTTTGTCCACCATTTTTATTTTGAAATATTTCTATAAGTTTGAAGTGATTTCCAGAGTGAGTGTTTTTTAAAATAGGATATTGCTAACTTGTCCTAATTTTCAGGACAACTCCTTCTGCTACTATGTCTGCTCATTCAGCAATCTGTCATGAAGATACAGAGCCAGAGACTCTAGTGTCATTAACTGGGTCCTATAGGACCCATTACATGAAATAAAGGGAAGTGGGGGAAAAAAAACCAACAAGGTTTGAAATGCATTGAAAATTCTTTTGAATATCATCTGTAAAAAATGTAAATAGACAATTGTAAAAATATTCATTATCTTCTAATCGATATAAATTGTTTCTGATAGAAATATACTTGATATTATGAGAGATGCTATTATACTCTTATGGGCCAGGCTATATGGGAAATGACCAAACAGACTCATTTTGCCCTGAGACTCCACGTCATGTAAGAAATACTTCTCCCATGGAAAGCCCCACCCCTGTACCCATCAACAGTTGCTTAGCATAGCATGTTTGGCAACACAAAATGGCAATTCTTATACAATCTAAAAGTGTTCTTTCTTTGGTTCCCAATTTTCTTGGACAATGTACCCTAGCAGAGATTGATTATATAGATTGTAGTAAACATTCTTTAACTTGTACTCAACTAGAGACGTTTTGGCCTACTCCCTTTTCTGCTTATGATTTTAGATCTCATGACATTGTTCATGTTTTGAATCATAGCAACAGCCACTTATGCTTTAGTATGTTTTTGTACTATAACAGGTGTACTCAAACCCCAGGAGGGGGTCGAAGGGTGTAAGCTTGCAGCCTATCCCTTGCCCTGCCAGCTGGTGGATCCGGACCTCCAAAAGTTTCCCTCCCCTGCTTTAAGATCAACTCAGCGATTTATTGCAATTTAACCTTAACAATACATATCATCTTTCTTTTTAAATTTGATTAGGAGCTATGCAAGATAGAATGTGTTATGATATGTGTGTTTTGTGGGACAAACCTGCAGTAGTCCTGCAACAGTGAGTATAACTGTCAGTGATTATTCATATCTTACACTTCCCAGCACAGGACCATATTTGAGCATACCTGTTTCACCCTGTCCTGACAAGTCTGGAGATTCCAGATGAAACAAAGTACAAACTTGCCCTTGACACAATAAAATGGCCTGAAGATAAAAGTGTTCCTTCCAGTGACAAATTTCACACATATTCATCAGTAAGTCAGTTTATGTAGGACAGGAATTATCTGATCAATTATGTAATCCAGTATACCACACTTGGCAATTAAAAAAGAAAAAAATGAAGACAAACTTTGATTGATCATGCTAGAGCAAATAATGAAGTGCCTTTTAAACATGATGAAAACAATATTATAAAATTATTGCCTTATTAAAAGAGATCAAATTGTATGCTGCCAAATGTATAGGAAAAAATTAGATTTTGAAGGTATGTCAGAGAGTTAGCTAATAAAGAATATTGCATTCTTTTCCTAACTTTTGATATTTATATTCTTAGATTTAAAAAAATATACCTAACAATAATTCATTTTCTCCTTATAAACATTCTCTTTCACACTTCACTCTGCTTTCACTAGTGTGTACTCACTTCTAAACTACTTTTATTATAAAACATACATGAAAGAAGGGTGGATAATGTGGATAAGTGAAGTGTACTTTTGTAAATGACACATACAGGTTAGAAATAAAGTTTTGCTAGCCACCTCTGAAGGTCTCCACAGCCCTCTCACAAGCTTATCTCCTCTTTTCTGTTCACTGTAAATATAATCACTAGAAAAGTAACTACTCTCCTATTTATGATATCAATTCTCTATTCTTCTTTATGGTTTTATAACGAAATGTGCTGAACACCATAGTAGTTTCTGTAATTTTTTGAAACAAGTTCTTTCTATGTTGCCCAAGTTGGTCTTGAAGCCATGGGCTCAAGTCTTCCACCTCAACCCCCAAGTGCTCAGATTGCAGGTGTGACCACCATACCCAGATTGTGCTTTTTATTCACTGAATAAATCATAGCACTGAGTCTTTCAGTGCTTTCCCACAGTAAAAATTTTGCTGATTGTGGCACTTGGTATGTTTTCAAGTGTTTTCTGACATCATTATTTATTTTCTGTAAATGGTGAATTCACAGACTTGATTGGGTTTGGATTTGATTTATTTGGAGACATTCTCTCACACTGTTTATTTCTTCCATTAACAGGCATGTATTGTCTCATTGTATATTTTTGTGATGTTAGCAAGCATTAATGATCCAGGCCTAGATCCACAAATTTATTAGAGGGTTCAAAATTGAGACATTATTTTTTATCACACCTTCATATATTAGTAAAATACTTCTCTGAAGATAAATTTCCTTCTGATATGGTTATGCCAGGAAGGATAAGGCAAAAAGTTTATTCTTTCTTTTTTTTTCAACTTTCTAAAAACAAGTGAGTACCTTAGCATTCTACAAAAGTGATCAACGTAATTTTATAATGATGATGGCTATGAACTCAAACATATAAATGTTCTTGTGATGCTGAAGGTGATAGCCCATTGATTATCAGCTTTCCTTTTCTTGGTTAGCTGGGTTCTCTCAAGTATTCCTGAGTCTTCTCAAGTATTCCTCAGTCCTTTGGGAATAAACTTTGTATTCTTTCATAGCTTCCTTGTTACCTTTTTAAGCAGGATTTCAGGTTCGATATGGTATACTTTTGCCGTTGTTCTGGAATTAGATATATTTCAGGTCCCAATTTCATTGAATAGGAAATATATGAAAATGACTGAATCTATGCCCTGGATGTGCTTATTGTTACTGGTTTTCATGAAATTGTTTCTAAACTTTTTCAACAGGAATGAATATATGGACACCCACCCACCCACATCCACACAAATAGGACTTCTGTTTCCTAAGGATAGAGATACGAGTTCTGGATTTACCTTTATCCCCTGTACCACACACACTTGAAACAACTAAAAATCTGGACAAAATAACAAGTGTGAAAGGACGTTTTCAGCATAGAACATCAGGCAACAAAGAGTGGTGCTCTCTGAGAGGGTTAACATAGGATCACTGCAGTCTGCCTAGCTTCCTGCCTTGAGAGAGCATTTCCAAGGTGTGGCTTAGGGAGGGGAACTCAGGAGGAACTCATAGACTCAGACCAAAGAGAATCTGAGAAGAAAAAGGCAACAGAATTTGTGTGGCAGGATGCTAGAGAACTGACAGCTGTACATAGTGGTAACTGCAGAGATCTGTAGTCACCCTCAAGCATTCAGCAGAGTATGATAAATGTACATTTTGGAGGAAACTACCTAAGTCCAGAGAAAGAACTGAACTGTCAGAAAGAATTAGCAATAACAGTACGTGTGCCGCAGTCTGGCTGGGCACAATCAGGAGCCACTTGTCAAAAGAAACTAACTTTATTTTTAGAACCACACACGCCAAACAAAACAGCCTCTCAGGAAAAATCCTCAGAACCTCAACTGCCACCACCGGCTTTCCACAAGCCTCTCTCCACCACACAAGCTTCTCTCCACCTCCCACAATCCTCCTGCTCTTGAGGCCGATTGGCTGGGTCACGTGGGCGGAGCCAAAAAAGTCCCCCAATGAGCAGCTCCGTGGTCTGAAAGGGCAGGGAAACAGCCCAATGAGCATCACCGCAGAGGAGCCAATCAGCTAGATGTTGCTGGGGCCGCTGTGAGCCAATCATCAGCCGGCAGCTGGAAGTTTGCTGGCAGCTGGAAGTTTGCTGGGGCCCCTTTGGCTGTGGCTCTCAACATCTCCCCCTCTCTGTTTAAACAACAAGCATGTGGCTTAGGGACCGTGTCTGTTAGGCAGTCCAATTCAACATATGGTCCTTACCCGTCATCGGATGAACTGACCTCTAGGCGTCAGCCTCCTGTCTTAGGTTGGTACCACTGCAATTGGATCATACCCGTCACTGACTACCGGTCCAGCATACAGCTATACTTGTGGATAGGCCTTTGCACCAGTGGGGGGGTGAGGTTCTTTGCCTCACCTCTGTTGGCCCCCAAATTTTAGACCATCACTAGTAGAGGAGGATGCAAAATGCCATGACATTAAGCCAATTGAGGGCTCCTTTGAAAAATTGTACCACCGGTGACATCATCAGCAAAAATACCCCAACACTACCACAAGTCGCTGCACCAACAGATAGTTCACAATGCATACAGGTGAGCTCACAATGTGTCCAGGCAAGTTCTGCAAGCAGTTCAGTGATGGCTATTGTAGAAGCTGTAGATTGGTTTTATCTTTGACTTCACCAGCACTGGGATGAAGATAGGAATTCTGGCAATAATGGCTAAAGAAAAAATTATGTAACATTACAGAAGGCACTAAAAGAAAACAATTTTCTTAACAATTTACATTGTCTTCACCGGCACTGGGATGAAGATAGGAATTCTGGCAATAATGGCTAAAGAAAAAATTATGTAACATTACAGAAGGCACTAAAAGAAAACAATTTTCTTAACAATTTACATTGTCTTCACCGGCACTGGGATGAAGATAGGAATTCTGGCAATAATGGCTAAAGAAAAAATTATGTAACATTACAGAAGGCACTAAAAGAAAACAATTTTCTTAACAATTTACATTGTCTTCACCGGCACTGGGATGAAGATAGGAATTCTGGCAATAATGGCTAAAGAAAAAATTATGTAACATTACAGAAGGCACTAAAAGAAAACAATTTTCTTAACAATTTACATTGTCTTCACCGGCACTGGGATGAAGATAGGAATTCTGGCAATAATGGCTAAAGAAAAAATTATGTAACATTACAGAAGGCACTAAAAGAAAACAATTTTCTTAACAATTTACATTGTCTTCACCGGCACTGGGATGAAGATAGGAATTCTGGCAATAATGGCTAAAGAAAAAATTATGTAACATTACAGAAGGCACTAAAAGAAAACAATTTTCTTAACAATTTACATTGTCTTCACCGGCACTGGGATGAAGATAGGAATTCTGGCAATAATGGCTAAAGAAAAAATTATGTAACATTACAGAAGGCACTAAAAGAAAACAATTTTCTTAACAATTTACATTGTCTTTAAGAGAATTATTAAATATAATGAAAAGGAAAGGTGAAAGTAAACAAACAGATCTGTTAACCTTCTTTTGTGTTCACATATTAAAACAATCTTTAACAGCTGTTTACCCAATTAAATTAAACCATTTAAATCACGTGAATTAAAAAAAAATATTTGGATCCATTTTATCATGAGCGCTCATCATATATGATATATGGACATACATACATTCAAACATATAACACAAAACACAAGTGTGCACACATAATATAATACATACAACACATAACATTATAGTAAAGGCCTTATAACTTTTTACAGGTGAAATCTCCATTGCAATGTTTAAAAACTCTATAGTCAAAAAATAGAACTGATCAGCAAAACATTAACCTAGGTCTGTATGAGCTCAAAAAACAAAATAGAACTTCATGATATGGCAAAGGGCAATAATAAAATAGATATTGAAAAAAAGCATCCTGGTTCTGTTGCAGATGTAAGAATAGCCAAACTGGAGTTTTGGATATCAGTTGTTATGGATTTGAGCCAAATCATCTTCTTTTTGGTCTGTAGAAATCGCTTTAGTTAATCTTTCTGGAATCCAAATCGGCTGCTGTTCTCCCTGTGGAAACACATAAACAGACCCCCGACTCCAGACAATCACTGGGTCAGGACCTTGGTTAATCTCTCTGGAATCCAAATCGGCTGCTGTTCTCCCTGTGGAAACACACAAACAGACCCCCGACTCCAGACAATTACTGGGTCAGGACCTTTCCATTGTCCTGTTAGAATATCCTTCCAAAGTACCTTGGGCTTATGTACATTTTTTGGACACATATGCCTTTCCGCAGCACTAAGTCCTGATGAATCCAAATTTAAAAAGTTTAGAGTAAAAAGGGTTATTTTAAGTTTATCTTTGGGGAATATATACCCCTTCCCAATTCCTTCTTTTTGCTTTAATAAGTACATTTTAATAGTTTGATGAGCTCTTTCAACTATGCCTTGTCCCTGTGGATTGTATGGGATTCCTGTTATATGAGTAATGCCAAATGTTGAGCAAAATTGTTTAAAAGAGGTAGAAGTATAACCAGGGGCATTATCTGTTTTTAACTGTTTTGGAACACCCACAGTGGCAAAATTTTGTAAGCAATGAGCTATAACATCTTTAGTTTTTTCTCCGGCATGAAGGGAGCCCATCAAAAATCCAGAAGAAGTATCAACTGTAACATGCAAATATTTTAATTTTCCAAATTCTGGCAAGTGTGTGACGTCCATCTGCCAAATATGGTTAGGTATCAATCCTCTAGGATTGACTCCAAGATTAACTTGTGGTAAAAAGGTCACACAATTTTGACATTGTTTTATTATTTGTCTAGCTTGTTCCTTAGTTATTTTAAAACGCTTTTGTAAAGTATTAGCATTGACATGGAACTTTTTATGAAAATTTATAGCTTCTTCTAGTGTAGAGAAAATATGTATGTCATGTGTAGTTTTATCTGCTAAATCATTGCCCAAACTAAGGGCTCCAGGCAATCCTGTATGTGCCCTGATATGTCCTATAAAGAATGGATCTTTTCTGTCCCAGATTAGACTTTGTATAGTGGAAAGCAAAGAGAAAACAGTAGAAGAAGGGGAAATCCTACCAGCATCTTCAAGAGATACTATAGCATTAACTACATACTGACTATCAGAAAATAAATTAAATACAGAATCTTTAAACATCACAAAAGCTTGTAAAACTGCATTAAGCTCTACCTTTTGAGCTGATTGTTTGGGTACTAAAAATGTAAAAGTTTGATCAGGGGTAACTACTGCTGCTGTACCATTATTTGACCCATCAGTGAATATATTTGGAGCATTCATGATAGGTGTTTTTCTTGTCATTTTTGGAAAAATTACAGGATGCAATGACCAAAAAGACAATAAAGGATTAGATGGTAAGTGGTTATCAAATGAAACATTAGATTTGCACATGATTATTGCCCAAGTATTTAACTCATTAGCTAACTCATCAATTTGATTCATAGTATATGGAGTAATAATTTTATTGGGAGAAATTCCAAACACTCCCTTTGCTGCTTTTATTCCTTTGAGTATTAATTGTCCTACAGCCTCAGGATACCTAGTAAGAATAGTGTTAGGAGAATAAGATAAATGTATCCATAATAATGGACCTTCTTGCCAAAATACTCCTGTAGGAATATTTTTTGTTGGTAGTACAATAAATAATAAAGGCAAACTTATATCAATTCTATCCAAATGCATATTTTCCATATATGTTTCAATGATTTTTAATGCCTTTCTTGCTTCAGGCGTTAACATTCGGGGTGAATTTGGATCTGATGGACCTTTTAGGATATCAAATAAAGGTCCCAACTCTCCTGTTGGTATACCTAAATAAGGCCTTATCCAATTTATGTCTCCTAATAACTTTTGAAAGTCATTAAGTGATTTGAGTTGATCTACTCGTATTTGAATTTTTGGTGGACGGACCATGGTTGAGGATAATAGAACTCCTAAATAATTAATTGGAAAATTTAATTGTACTTTATCTATTGCTATCTCTAGATTATAATTTTTTAATAAGTTTGTAAGTGTGGCATAACATTCTAGCAATGTGTTTTTATCTTTGTGTGCTAATAATACATCATCCATATAGTGAAATATTTGTAGTTCAGGATTTTGATTTCTAAGTGGCTGGATTACTTTGTTAACATAAATTTGACACATAGTTGGGCTGTTAGCCATCCCTTGAGGGAGTACTTTCCATTCATATCTCTGATCAGGACCTTCATGATTCAGTGCAGGGATAGTAAATGCAAAACGTGGACTATCCTCAGGATGAATTGGAATTGAAAAAAAACAATCTTTAATATCTATAACTAAAACATACCAGGTTTTTGGCAAAGCAGACAATTGAGGAATCCCTGATTGAGCAGGTCCCATAATAACCATCTCATTATTAATGGCTCTTAAATCTTGCAATAATCTCCATTTACCAGATTTCTTTTTGATGACAAAAATGGGAGTATTATGGGGAGATACAGAAGGTTGTATATGTCCTTCTGCTAATTGTTGTTTGACCAGGTCATGGGCTGCTTGTATCTTTTCTTTAGTCAGGGGCCACTGAGGAACCCATACTGGTCTTTCTGATTTCCAAGTAATTTTTATTGTCTCAGTGGCCCTTTCTGAAAATCCAACCCATGTCTGTCTGTTCCTTGATCTATTTGTATTGGTGCTGCTATACCTTGTTCTTGTTTTTCTAATCTTTTTCCTTTCCTAAAACCTTGTCTAGTCATAATAGTGGGTGCATTTTGGTTGATGTTATTTGTTAATGTCAAACCTAATTGATCTAGGACATCTCGTCCCCATAAATTTACGGGAAGATGATCCAATACATATGGCTGTATAGTTCCTTCACATCCTTCAGGATCCTTCCAATCTAATACCATTGCACTTCTATGGGGATTAGTCGCCACTCCTAGGCCTCGAAGCGTTTGAGTGGCTTGTTGTAATGGCCAATGTTTTGGCCATTCTTGACGAGAGATGATGCTAAGGTCTGCACCTGTATCCAGTAGCCCATTAAATTCATGTCCTTGAATATTTAGTTTTAGCATGGGGCGAGAATCTAAATTTAAAGAAAGCATAGCCCAATCTACACCTGTGGAGCCTAATCCCTTGGAACCTCTTTCTACAGTACGACTGGAAAATTTATCATGTAGGCTGGGTATTATTAGTAACTGTGCTATTCTATCTCCTGGTGAAATTACTGATATACCCTTTGGAGAACTGGCTATAATTTTTATTTCACCTTCATAATCGGGATCAATTACCCCAGGACTTATCATAAGTCCTTTTAGAGTAGAAGAGCTGCGTCCCAATAATAAGCCTACTGTTCCTTTGGGAAGAGGTCCTTTCACCCCTGTGGGAATGATTTGAACTCCCATCTCTGGAGTTAGTACTGCTCTGGCGGAGGCGCAGATGTCCAACCCTGCGCTCCCTCTGGTTTGTCTGATGAGGGATCTGATGGACAATGTGTCCTGGGCACTACCCTGATGGGGTTGCTGGGTTCCTCCAGTGCTCCGTATATTTGTGGTTTTGGGCCCCGGAGCATTGGGCCCCCCTGTCCATTTTTTGGCAATGGAGCCCGATGCCTTTCTCCACGATATCGTGGATAAACACCTGGTCCTTGTTCGTTTTTTGATAATGGAGTACCCTCTATGGTGGTTTGAGAACGGCATTCATTAGCCCAATGTCTCCCTCTACGGCATCGTGGGCAAATACCTGGTATTCTACTCCTTTGATACCTAGTTTTGTTAAACCCTCCTCCAATGGGGCAATTCCTTTTAAAATGTCCTGTTTGTTCACAATTGTAGCATGTTCTTGGCCTGGCATCTAAAGCCTGTTTTACTGCAGCTGCCACAATTTGCCCTTGTTCATTAATGTCTCTGGCATCTAAAGCCTGTTTTACTGCAGCTGCCACGACTTGCTCTTGTTCATTAATGTCTCTACATAATTTAATATATGTGTTTAAATCTTCATGTTTCCATGGTCTAATGATATCTCTGCACCAACGATTCGCTTGCTCATAAGCCAGGTGTTTTAGTAATGGCATTGCTTGTTCTGTATTCCCAAAAACTCTGGTAGCTGTTTGAATAAGCCTATCTACAAATTCAGCATAAGGTTCATTAGCTCCTTGTATTACCTTAGATAATTGACCTTGTAAACCTCCATGTCCTTGTAAAGTCTTCCATGCCTTAATTGCATCTACAGCAATTTGTGCATATACACCAGGATCATATGCAATTTGTTGCTGCTGATCCTCATAAGGTCCCTTTCCTAACAACATATCTAGATTTCTCTGAGGATAACCAGCTGCTGCATTTCGCCTAGCCGTCTCCTTGCAAAATTCCTCATTGGCAACCTTCCATAACAGGTATTGTCCTCCATTTAGCACAGCTTTACACATATTAGCCCAATCTGCTGGCGTCATGTTCAAGTTGTTAATGGATTCGACCATGCTTACAGTGAAGGGTGCTTGAGGACCATAGGTTGTTACAGCCTCTTTTAGCTGCTTCACTGTTTTGAAATTTAAAACTTGGTAAAATCGCTGCCCTCCTGCCTCAAATACAGGGCATGTTAATATTTGAGATCTTGTCTCAGGATCCCAACTATCAACTGCGGGGGTTGGGGACCTCCCAGCATATGGAGGTGGCCTTGTTAGTTGGACACTTACGTCCTCTGGTGATAGAAAGGTGTTAGTAGCAGTCTCCTGTAGAGGTGGTGCTGTTGGTTGGACACTTACACCCTCTGGTGATAGAAAGGTGTTAGTAGCAGTCTCCTGTTGTAACTTTCCCCCTGATGGCTTTTTCTGTTTTACACTTTCTTTCTCTGTCTGACTAGCTTGAGAGGCCTTCTCTTTTACTTGAATCTTTTCCTCTGTCTGACTAACTTGAGAGACCTTCTCTTTTACTTGAATCATTATGTCTTCTTCTTCCTCTACCATTGTCTGAACTGAAGGCTTTGGACTAAGCAAACAAGATATGAACGTCCACAATGGCAATGTGCCAACTGGCAGAGTCCCTGGGCTTTTCTTTTCTATTCTTTTTAAATCTTCACCATGATGGTTCCATTGTGATATATTTAACAACTCCTCCTTAAAAAGCCATGGGCTACATTTTTGTATTGTATCAACGTATGCCCTGATTGTTCTTGATTTTACTGAGATGCCTCCTTCCTCTAACAATTTACTTAACACTCTTTCAGTTTGTTTTTTACTAATTTCTGATCCCGTATTTCTACTATAATACAACCCAACAAGATAACGCCTAACAAAACTGAAACAGAGTGAAACAAAATTGGAACAACACAAAATCATTATAATAGCCTCCTGAAATGTCCATCCGTCCTTTCTCCCTATCTGTTCCTCAGATGTGAGCGGTTTTTCTTCCATCTTACACATCTCCAGGGACAGGCAACTTAAAACAAAAGTGAAACAAAATAACAAAAGAAGAATCTTAAAATGGCTACCCATCCTCTTGCCCTGCCCTCAGGGGCGAGCAGTTCACTTACCCTCAGTCGCTCCCCGTGCGAGCCACCAAATGCCGCAGTCTGGCTGGGCACAATCAGGAGCCACTTGTCAAAAGAAACTAACTTTATTTTTAGAACCACACACGCCAAACAAAACAGCCTCTCAGGAAAAACCCTCAGAGCCTCAACTGCCACCACCGGCTTTCCACAAGCCTCTCTCTCCCACACAAGCTTCTCTCCACCTCCCACAATCCTCCTGCTCTTGAGGCCGATTGGCTGGGTCACGTGGGCGGAGCCAAAAAAGTCCCCCAATGAGCAGCTCCGTGGTCTGAAAGGGCAGGGAAACAGCCCAATGAGCATCACCGCAGAGGAGCCAATCAGCTAGATGTTGCTGGGGCCGCTGTGAGCCAATCATCAGCCGGCAGCTGGAAGTTTGCTGGGGCCCCTTTGGCTGTGGCTCTCAACATACGTGGAGCTCATAGAAGGCTAAAAAGATTACCTCTTCCCATATAGCCAAACTGGAAAAAATTCCTAATTTATTAAGTGCTAAATTGAGTGCTTAAAAAAAAATGCCTTTTTTTTTTTTTTTAACCAGGGATTAACCCAGGGTATCCAACCACTGAGCCACATCCCCAGATGACTTTTTCTTTATTTTATTTTTTTTAAATATATTTCTTTATTTTGACACGAAGTCTCACTAAGTTGTCGAGGCTCGATTTGACCTTGTAATCCTCCTGCCTCAGCCTCCAGAGCCACTGGGACTACAGGCATGAGCCACTATACCTGGTGCTACTTTTTTAAAAAATCAAATTAAAACTTTAGAGGTGAAAATTACAATATTAAAGGTGAAAAGTGTGCTTCCTTGTTTAAAGACAGACTTTATATGGTACAGGGAAAGATTAATGAATTAAAGCATAAGAATAGAGACTATCAAAATGAAATACAAACAGAAAAAGGAATAAAGAAATAAAAATGAAGAAAAATGGTCACAGCCTCAGTGAACTGAAGGAGAATGCCATAAAACCATATTTACATGTAACTTGAGTTTCTGAAGGAGAATAAAAACAGGACAAAATAATTTTGCAGAAATAATGAGCTAACTTTTCCAAATTAAATGAAAACTATGAACCTACTAATTTGAACTTCTACACCAGAGTTATTAAGACAACTACATGAGACTATTATCAAATTGCTCAAAACCAGTAATAGAGAGAAAATATTTAAAAAGCAAATAAAAATGAAAGGCTATATACAAAGAAACAAAGAAGGATGGAAGAAAAATTTTTGTAGTGAACAATATGAGAAGACAAAAAAAGCAACATCTTTGAGGTGTTTAGAGAAAAAAAATTTATCGTAGAATACTATAATTAATAAAGTTTCTTTCAAAACTGAAGACAAAAATACTTTTTGAAATACAAATTTGAAAGAATTATTGCCTGAATACCAGCACAGAAGTATTAAATTCTTCAGACAGAAGGAAATATGATACCAGATGGAAACAGAGGAATTAGGAAGACTAGAAAATGTCACTATGTCAATTAAATGTGTAAGATTTGTAAAAGTATCCTTTAAATCCATTTAAAAATAGCTGTTTATATAAAACAATGGCAATGTACCATTGTGCTTATTATATATGTGCAAGTAACAGATATTTATACATATAAAATGCCGTAAAAACCTGGAGACTGGGAGAGAACAATAGAAATGTACCATTGTAAGCTTCTTGTATTACATGTGAAGTGTTATGATATCACTTTATGTATACCATAAGACCTAAAGAGGGCTGGGGCTGGGGATCAGTGGTAGCACACTTGCCTGGCATGTGTGAGGCACTGGGTTCAATTTTCAGCACCACATAAAAATAAATAAAATAAAGGTCTATCAACAACTAAAAAAAGATCTAGAGAAACTTTCTAGAACAACAAAACAAAGAGCTGTTATAGCTAGTAAGACAACAAAAGATATAGAATAAAATCAGAATAAATGTCAAAAGAGGAAAGAAAAGGGGAGGAAGGAAACAAAGAACAGATGAGACAAATATAGATGCAAAAAGTAAGATGGAATATTTAAATCTAAATAGATCAACAACTACATTAAATGTCATTTGTCTGAAATTGCCAGTGAAAGGAGTATGTCATACTGAATTTAAATTAAGTGCATAGTATATGCTTTCTAAAAGCATTCTCACTCTAAATATAAAGACATGGGTTAAAAGTAAAATGATAGGGCTGGGGATGTGGCTCAAGTGGTAATGTGCTCGCCTGGCATGTGTGGGGCACTGGGTTCGATCCTCAGCACCACGTAAAAATAAAATAAAGTTGTTGTGTCCACCGAAAACTGAAAAATAAATATTAAAAAATTCTCTCTCTCTCTTTAAAAAAAAAGTAAAATGATAGAAAAAGACATGAAAATCTAATACCAATTTGAATAAGGCTGCAATGATTGTAGTAAAATTAGACAAAGTAGATTTTATAAACAAAAATATTACCAGGGGTAACGAATGTTATTTCATAATGACACAATGTTAAATTATTCAAGATACAACAATGATATAGACTAATGTACATAATATTTGAAGAAAAACTTTGAAATGAAAGAAGAAAAACCTGATAAACATGCAAGAAGTAAGAAACAATTCACAATTAGGTGATATTTTTAATAACTCTTTCTTAATAGTTGATCAAAAAATAGAAAATCAGTAAGTGTATAGAAGATATGAACAACACTATTAATCAACTCTGTCTAATTGCAATTTGTGTAACACTGTACCTAATGAGGTTAGAACAAACATTTGTTTCAAGTACATACAGCAAGTTTACCAAAATAGGCCATGTTATGGGTCACAAAACAAGTCTCAATAAAATTAAAAGGATTCAAGTCATATGGTGTATGTTACCTGACCATGATGAACTTAAATTAGATATTAATGAGTAATATATACCTGGTAAAGTCCCTTAGTTTTGGAAACAAAGTAAAATATTTCTAAATAACCTGTGAGTCAAAGATGATTTCAAAGAGAGAATAAGAAAATGTTTTGAAATGAATGAAAATAAATACACCCTCAAAATGTGTAGACCACCACTGTAAGAAAACTTAATGGGAATTTTATGTCACTAAGCACCTATCTTAGTGTGTTAGTCAGTTTTTTCTTGCTGTGAGAAAAACACCTGACAGGAATAAATTATTTTGGATATATTGGCTCACAGTTTCAGAGGTTTGGTTCCTGGTTGGCTGGCTTCACGGAAGAAATATTATGGCAGAAGTGTATGATGGAGGAGAGCTGCTCAGCTCAAGGCAGCTGGAAAACAGAGAGAGGAAAGGGGCATGGACAGCTGGAGTTCAAGGCCATGGCCCCAGTGACTGACTTCTTCCATCCATGCCCCACCTTCCTGTAGTTACCACCCAGTAGTCCATTGAGCTATCAATGAATTAATATAGCAAGTGCATAAATCCACTGATGAGGTTAGAGCCTAATTATTGC
The DNA here is from genome assembly GCF_001458135.2 of Marmota marmota marmota. NCBI lineage: Eukaryota > Metazoa > Chordata > Mammalia > Rodentia > Sciuridae > Marmota > Marmota marmota. The sequence continues at coordinate 6,197,086 of NW_025999969.1, forward strand.
CTGAAAGTAATAAGTTGAACCTTGTGCACTAGGGATCATGTTTTTAATAATGAGCTTGGCTGGGGGTGGGGGTGGAGCTTCCGGATCCAAACTATAACAATTAGAAAATACGAAAAGTCTCAAATTAATGACTTCAGCTTCCTCCTTAAGAATTTAGAGAAAGTACAGTGAATTGAATCCAAATTAATCAGAAAAACAAAAAAAACAAGTATTTCAGCAGAAATCAATGAAATAAAAATCAGAAAAACAAGAATGAAAATTAATGAAAGCAAAGATACATTTTTTTAGAAGATCAATAAAATTCTTTTCTATCTAGTCACATTCATTTGGAGAAAAATGAAGAAAATAAGTTGCCAATATCAGGAATGAAAAGATGGTATCTCTAGAGATCCTACAAGTAATAAAATAATACAAAAGGAATGAACAACTCTGTGATGATACCTTGAATAACATGCATGAAAGGAAAATCTCTTGAAGACACAAATTAACCAAACTTATATGAGAAATAGATAATTTAGATAGCCATATATATGCTAAAAAAATTATCTGCAGTTTCAAAACTCTTCCCACAAATTAAACTCTAGCCCAGATTACTTCACTCTTGATTTCTACCAAACACTTATTCATTCATAGCATGAGTTTGACACAAAGTTTCCAAGAAAACTGAACAGGAGAAATATTTCCCAATCCTCTATGAGGCCAAGATACTAAACCTAGACAAGAGCATTACAAGAAAAGAAAAAAAATATTTACTGTATTATAAATGCAATTAAATTTTATTTATTTTAAGTCAAAATACCTTATGAGTTCATACTGATTTTTCTAATTGAAGATCAGAACTATAATTCTGATGTGACTTAACCACTTCTATCATTGTTTTTAACACACAAAAAAAATCTTGGCTCTCAAGGACATTAAAGATGATGAAGCAGCAATTCCTTCCTAAGATGTTTCTTTTTACTTTTTATCTCAGTTAATAAATACAACCTGCTAGTTTCTGCTTCTGTAACCATGCTTGCTTAGCAGCTGTGGCAGGAGCCAGAGCTCCCTTTAGAAAGGGGGAGAAATCAAGGTTACTTGAATAAGAAAGTCTTGAAACATAGAAGTTTGTACTATATAAAAGATACTAAGAACAAAGGGGAAATGCTCAAGCTTACCAAGAGAGCTCTGCTGAGCCTGTAGCAGTGCACAATGAACCTTGCTCTTCTACATCTCCAAGTGCCATTTATGTCTTTCCAGTGCCATAATTTTACTTATTTTTCTGTAACAATAATATGATGCATTGTCTTTTTTCCATATGTCATATTCTGTTGTCCCAGAAAGCCACACAAACATTTTCATGGATATTATGTTCAATGAAAATATGTAAATGTTCAATATGTTATTTCCTTACTTCATGTAGATAACTTTGTTTTAAGGTCTGGATATGAAGTTCTCCCATAATCTCCTGTTAATACAGGAATATTCAAAAGCCAAATGATTGGATTATGGGAGCTATAACCTAATCATTTCATCCTCGTTTAAATGGACTGACTGGATGGTACCTGCAGGCATGACTGAAGAAGGAAGGTTACAGGGGATGTTTATTGAAATGGTGCACCTTCCCTGTGGCCCCTTCCTGTTTCTCTCTCTGCATTCTGACCCCACCATGGGCTGAGTGGTTTTCCTCTGCTGGATCCTTCTGTTCCCCTGAATGTGCTGCCATAACTTGGGTTCAGAGCAAGTCAACCATCTATGCACTGAGACCCCTGAAACCATGAGCTCCAAGTAAACTTTTTCTTCTCTAAGTTGTTCTTGCTAGGTGTTTTTGTCACAGCAATAAAAAAGCTAACTAAAACAGAAAGTGGTACAAGGAGTGGGGTCATTGCTGTATCTAACTTAACCAGAAGCCTTTGGAGCTAGTTTGCAAGAGAAATTTTGAAGAGTTTAGAGATGCAAGCCGGAAAAGCTTTAAGATGTGGTAAGCAGAATATAATGGATGACTCTGGTGAAAGCTCAGAAAACCAGAATGCCAATAGGAATGTGGACTGTGCCCATGAGGTTTCAGAGGGAAATGAAAACTAGTTGTGAATTAGAGTAGAGGTCACTTGCTAGGAGCCATTAGCCAAGTAGGTATGACAATTTCCTTGCCAGCGTACCCCATGTTGCTTAGTGGAAGGACTCATGGAAATAGGACATTTTGCAGTGACATTTCAGTTAGGTGACCTTGCTCAAGGACCAGGGCGAATCCAGGATTAGGGTGTTCCCGGTTTAGGATAATCGGGTTTAGGGCGTTCCAGGTTTAAGATTATTCCTGCTGGGAATAGGGCGTATCCTGCTGCCTGAGTTCCCCTTGAGTTCTCACGGGATTCAGACAGTATTTTTTGGGAGACAGAAGCCCAGTGGATGTGGATTTGGGCAGAGAACGTGGATTTCCCCAGAACGTGTTTGTAGACGGCTGGTGTGAGTTCGGGAATAAAGAGTTGCTGTTTGAATCTACAAGCTGTGTGGTGGCTCGTGATTGTGTGCCCAGCCAGACTGCGGCAGTCATTCATGTTTTATTCTGGAAAAGAAATTGTTTATATTTTACCCATATCCTGAGATTGAATCTAAAGGTGATGGACAAATTAATCTGTGGAGGAAATTTCAAGACAATGCAGTATTCAGTCAGTGGCACAGATGTTGCTGGCAGCTTTTAACCAGATTTGTCATGAGAATCAGGAGGAAAAAAAAGCAGAGCTAAAGGATTTTAAAAATTTGAAGACTGGCCAGAAAAGTACATGTAAAGTTAGGGCAAAGGAAGTTGTGCTTGTCAAAGAGATTACAGCCCCTACAGATATGATGAAACCTTTACACAAATCTGGAAGACAAGATGGCTTTGGGGGCATCTCAAGAATTGCAAGAACACACCTCCTAAAGGCTTCAGGGTAAAAAGGAGGAAGTTCTTTTGAGAAGAGATATGGGGATACCCTGCTAGCATTGGGGAACCTAGGAAGATTTTTCATTATGCTAAGCCACATAGGCACTCAGAAGATACTTGTAGCTGTGTTATCAGGGGTCCAACTACTGTGCAATCTGGCAGAAGATCTTAGCATCATTCTTGATTTTTCAGGAATACATGATGCTCAAGTTAGGAGGTTAACTTGAGAGTTCCAGTGGAGAGTTCAAAGGGAGGTCTGGGAGTCCAGATAAAATGTAGCAGGGTCAGAGACTCTGCAGAGACACCACCCTGTAGGTGGTGATGCATGAAGCAGTGAAGGTGAAGACAAGGCTAGAATAGAGACCCCAGGAATTCAGACACACCAATAACATAGACCAGATGCCAAGAAAAGCTGCTGAATGTGGTGAGACCTAGCCTAAAAGGCCATGTGGGCTGGACCCAGAAAGGTCAAAGGGGCAGGGCTGCTGTAGCCCTTCGGAAATAACATCTTGTCATCATGTGTTCTGACTGCTGTATGCAGTTACAGTCCAAGTTCAGGAACCAGTTTGCCTAGCTGGGTTTTGGTCTTGCTTTGTTCCTTATATTTTTTTTCTATGCCCCTATTCCTCCCTTTGTGCCACTGTATATTGGGTATATATGTAACTTGCTTTTGATTTTCATAGGGACTCACAGTAAAGAGTTTACCTTGGGTCTCAGTAGAGATTTGGGACTTGGGCAATGATAAAACTGTTAAGACTATGGGACTCTTGGTGACTCAATAAATTGGTTATCTACTTTGAAAAATTTAAACACCTCTATTTATCTGACTTTAAATAAAATGTAGGGTTTAGGTTTACATTTATGCAGTATAAGAAAGATAGACTATATTAGAATTTCTGCAAAACTATTTTTTAGTTTTTGCCTTTTAGAAATCTGTGTTATTCATCTGTTTTATTCATGCATAATGTTGCACTGACATCCATATATTTAAAGTATCTTGCATATGATAAGCACCTCAATAGATGTTATAATATTCAAAGGAAATATAAGCACATGAGCTGGTATGCTTAAGTAGCCTTGGACATGTTACTAACAAAATTCTTCTTCCTTCTTCCTCTTCAATATAGTTATAAAACTACACAGAAATGATTTTGGTGTCAATTATGTCTTTAGTAAATGGTTAGACATATGGTTAGGTCAGAATTTCCAAGTGCTATCATATATATTTTCCCCATAAATTCTCAAAGTTTCAGTAAGGTATGGAAGTTTCCTTTTACAGATGGAGACATTAACTCAGAGTTGAAGTGGCTTTTAGGGCACATATCCTGTGCATAGTGACTAACATATAGAACTTTGGAATTAAAATCCAGTGTTTTTTTCTTTATATTACAAAGATGTAATATATTACACAGGTGGAAAGGTGAAAATAGTATAGAAACATGGCCATTTTTTTGAAGTTAGAGTACTATGATCCTTTCCTCTTTATTTTCTCCAGAATATATATTCCAAGGCTAAGACAATATGTTTATTGAAGGACATTATTGGGGGGTACAGCCAAGAAAACTCACAACAGAGACATATTTTACTAAGTTTGACAAAGAGAACTTGCTGCATTTTTCATGTGATACATTTTTCAGTGGCAGATACAGTTAGATGATCTAATGTCTCTCAGCAGTTACTGCTTTTCTCCATTTTAAAGGTTTGTGGAATAAGGTTATAATCCACTTGTAGTGGAATACGAAATAGAGAAAAACAAACTACTTGAAATGGGATGCACACTAGACAAGAACAATTTATTATCGTAGTCAAGGATGCCATTGGCTGGAAGAAGATGACTTAAACGCTTTGAGTTGCTGTCTGCCAGACCACAGTATGTGGCAGACAAACAGAAAACAATGAGATCATGCAGAAGTAGCTCATTACCAGAACACAAAAATAGAAGCCTGACAAGAGGGCTTGGTGAGATGTGAAAAAACCCTGGATTGGAAGTCAAGACATGTGGGTTCTAGTTATAGTTTTACTAGTAACTAGATGTAGGATTTAAGTTAATTTTTCTTTTGGCCTCAGTTTCTGTGTTTATGAACAAATAATGAACGGCTAAGTTTATATGATATCTATAGCCTTTTCCAGCTTGGCAATCAATCAGTATATATTTATTTGGCATCTACTAAGTGCCAAGAACTTTATTATGTGCTGGGAAGACGTTAGCAAATAAACAGACCTGATTTGTCCCTTTATTTCAACATGATGTAAGCGCCAACACATTGGTTTATGAGACCTTCATAGGGCCTCACACCTTACCCTGCGGAGTAAGAATGCCTCTAGAGTTCTACTGCTGTGCCTGAAGGGGGCTATATATTTATATTAAAATCATATCTTTACTGCCCCTCCCTACCTTATGCTCTCATTATTTTATTTTTTCCCTCATGCATGCTAGGTAAGCACTCTATCACTGAACCACATCCTAGCCTCTCTCATTACTTTTTGTTGGGATGGTAGTAGACACCTTCTCACCAGGCTCCTTGTCTCTGTTTTAGTCCAGTCATATTACCCTGCAAATTTTTATCATAATTGTTATCAGTGTTCTGAGAAACCACCAATACTATTCCCCTTTTCAAAAATATTGTTCTCCCTATGAAACACAGAAGTAAATACAAATTCCTTAAGATGAGATTCTAAGTCTTTCGTTTCATTGTCTGGTCTAAAATTCTCTTTTCTATTTTTTATCTAGTACATGCATTAGTCTATGCTTTAATGGAGATAATCTACTGAACTTAACAACTATGATCTGTACCAGAACCTGAATGATCAGATACTGATAATTTCGTAAATTTGTATAACTAAACTGAGACCCTTGGTAAGCAAAGATGGCTTCTTATTTATCTTTGAATGTTACTTTGTGAGCCAGCATTTGATGGCATGTTAGGGACTCAGTAAATAGAACTGATGCGATACCCTTTTGGCAGGATCTTTCCTATGTGTGGGTCTTTCACACAGCAAACTCTCAATAGATAACAGGTGATTGTTGGCAAAAGAAGAGCTATAGAAAATCTGGCTCCTGGACTGCCAGTATCAGCTTCACCTAGGTAAATGGTCAGATGTGCAAATTCTTGAGACTTGTCTGAGTACTTTTGAGTGTGAGGACCAGGGAATCTCTAGGCTTCTCCAGAATTCTTATGCATGTTGAAGTTTGAAAAGCAGGCCTAATCCATGACCAGGCGCTAATTTATAGGCCTTGGGGAGATGCTGACTCACTTCTCATTTCATAAAAATGTGGTTATTTAACCAGTGCCAAAACATTTAGGCCAGAGGTTCTACTGTTGGTAAAATCTTAAAACAAAGCCAGGACAAAGTCTGAGCCTTGGCAAATACCAAGAATTTTTAAAACCTGCTTTGCCTATCACAGTTCCAACTGTGGTCATGTGCTCTACTCCAACTGAAAAACAACAAAAATAAACACTGGCTAAAGTTGCACAATATGATCAAATTCCCCTATACTGTAACACTGATGTGCATTAGGCAAAGGAGGGAGGTGTCAGTGTGTGAATCTTCCTGGATTATACAGCTTTCACTTACAGGGATCTTCAGTCTATCAATCCTTTATTCACTAATTAAATCATTTCTTTTCTCAACTAAGTCCTCCTTTGTGCAAGCTTATGTTAACTACTGTGGAATTACATAAATAATTAAAAGGAACAGAAGACATAGCATGGGAAACAGGGTCAACAAATGTAAAAAGGATAAGGAATTATATTTCTATGGACTAGAAAATAGGCTGAGGACAGCAGCAAAGTGTCTTCATGGTACTGCATGTTTTTAGACTGGATGGAACATAGACCATGAAATGGGTTGAGGGGAGATGAGGGTGGAGAGACACAGTACCGGATTATGAAAGTCTCCTCAGACACCCAAAGGTGTTTGGACTCTGTCCTAGAGAAGGAATGAAAGAGATTAAAGAGTTGGGGTGGAAGGAGTCAGTCAAAAGAGAACTGAAGGGTTTTAAAGCAGCCAAGAAAGCCACAGTTTAATTTGTTTTAAAAGATTAGCCTGGCTCCACTATGCATAATGATTAGAATGGGGCAAGACTGAAGATAAGAAGGCCAAATAGAAGCATAAAGGCCTTAGCTAAGCTGGAGTGGGGAAGAAAAAAAGGGTGGATTTAAGAGGTTAAGTACTAAGAGGCCATAAGCTTGATTTCATGGCACCTGTGGAATGGGGGAAACTGGTCAAAGGTCATACCTAGGTGGGACTGTGGGATAAAAGGTGGATGTGGGGTTACGAGACAGGGAATTCAAGACTTGTAATGGAATGGGAGCCAGGGGCAACAGCAGTTGTTCAAAGACGTTTTGTAACCCCAAGGTGAGGATATTTTCTAAAAGACAGAAGTTTGTTTGTCTTCAAACATACACTGTGAGACCACTGACTCTGTTCTGAATGTTCCCCAGTATTTCTGAATGTTTCACAGTATTTCTGAATGAGCATGCTCCATCACACAGAAAAAGGGTCTGTCAGACTCTCCAGGTTCAAAGTGAGGCTTTGTGATAAGATTGCATTTTGTCCCACTATCTGGTTTGGTAAGTCAGGGAAAGGACTGAAGATCCAGGATTCCACCTTTGCGTTGCTCTTTAACTTTTGCATTTTTCTTTTTCCGTTTGTGAAGTTGGGAAAATGTTAGCTAATTTTGCACAGCTTCCCTAAGAACTTTATACCTAAAATTAATATATCTCATTGTAAAAATTGAAAAACAACCATCAATTTTTTTTGAAAAAAAAAAATCCTAATCTGTGAAACTTTTCACCAGTGTAGAACTTCACTGAAGCCACTGACCTTAACTCTTCTAAACCAAGTGAGTGTTTACCACACCAACCCAAGCTCAGATAGACAATAGTATGTTCTACAATGTAATTAAACATGAGTAAGATATTAACCTCAGACAACTTTGCTCTGGGGCTGGACACCCAGATCACTGCTCATGTATCCCTAAGCTTTTGGTCATGAGTTATCTACTGCTATTGTGCTTGGATGTTCTATTTTCCTGTTTTGATTTAAAGATGATATTTTGAATGGAAAGAATTCCACAATTAGTTTCAAAGAATTTGGACTTGAGTTCCAGCTTTGTTAGCACCTAGCCTCATGACCCTTGGGCAGCCTCTTTGTCTCTTAGACCTCCATGATGTCAATTGGACAATAGAACAGGAATGGTAGTTGTTGTTCTGCTTTCCTCACTGGTTTCACTAAAAATTCACGTGGGAAGAAGTTTCTCAGTGCTTCATGTAGGCAGACAGTTTGCTAGGTTTGGGGAAGCACAGTGAGTGTGAGCACAGATGTAGAGATGCATATTTAATTGGAAACATTACAAAACATTATGGCAGTTGCTTTTCACTTCTTTAAACAACTATAGAAAGGCAAAGAATAGAATTACAAACTGCCTGGCCCAGTGAAGAAATGCTTCATAAAAGAGATGACATTTTAGCTATAACTTGAAGGATTTTGTTGAAAAAATGGGAAACAGAAAGTCTTTGTGTAAATTTAGAATAGCACGTAATAACTACATGGAGGTATACTTGGGGATTATGAGAGGCAATTATTAATATTTAAAAAGTGCTATTTTTTGAGTACTACTAAAAAGAAAAAATTAAGGTTCAGATAATCTTTTCCATCAGCAAGGCATATACCACTATTTATCACCATCCCTTTTTCCCAAACTATCCAAATACTTCTTACAGTACCCTAGTATGAGTACATTCACCACTTAGTCCTCTGAAATAAGGGCAAGGTTAGGATCCAAAGATGTTTGTTGCCCAAGGGATCTAAAAGCAATGCATTGGAATGATGAGTGTGAGCAAAAATCTTCAGTGGTCAACACAGTTCAAAGTCAAGGAGACCAAACACATATGCCCAATACAGCGGGAAGAAGGAAGGCCACAAAATTGTTTGTGGAAACAAGATCTAGGATTAAGTGCTGGATGGAAAGTGGCTTTGCACCTGATCATGAAACACAAATGGTTTTGAATATAGTACTGGAATACTCTTTCTGCATTCCTTGTCAACATTCTGTACTGTTTTACTTTACATTTTTAATTAACATATAGTAATTGTATGTATTTATGGGTACAGTGTGACCTCACAGTGGACATATACAATATGTAATGATCAGGTCAGCATGGTTGCCATGTCCATCACTTCAGACATGCATTATTTCTTTGTGTTGGGAATATTCAAAATCTTCTACTTGCTGTTTTAAATATTCAGTTAATTGTTCTCAACACAGTTGTCTTACCCTGCTATGGTACAATAGAAATGATTTCTCCTATTCAACTATACCCTGGTTCCCAATATCAACTGCTCTTCATTCCTCCTTCACCCACACCCTTCTCAATCTCTGGTAGCCCTTTTCTATTCTCTACTTCTTTGAGATTAACCTTTTAGCTTCCATATATAAATGAGAACATGAGATATTTGTTTTTCTATGCTTGGTAATTAATTAAAGATAAAGTTCTTCAATTCTGCACATTTTGCAGTAAATGACAGAATCTCATTCTTTTTGTGGCTGAATAATATTCTATTGTGTGTATGTACTACATTTTCTTTATGTGTTCATCCATTGATAGATACCCAGGTTTATTCAATGTTTTAGCTGTTGTGAATAGTATTGCAAGAAGCAAGTTAATGCAAATGTCTTTTCAACATGATTTCAATTTCTTTGAATTTCTGAATAATAAGGTGATAGGATAGAAGCCCCAGTGGCACAATCAGTTAGCACAGGGCACTTATAAGGTAAATGGATCATAAAGTAGTTGTATTTCTTGATAGCTGCTATTCTGACTGGTGTGAAATGAAATCTTAGAGTAGTTTTGATTTGAATTTCTCTAATTACTAGAGACACTGAATATTTTTTTCATATGTTTAACATCTCTTTTCTGGTTTTATACACATTTTAGGAGTGTGGCTTTTTTTCTATTTCTGTGAAAAATGTGATTATCATTAGTATTTTGGTAAGAATTGCATTGAGCATATGCTTTAGGTAGTGTTGATATTTTAACAATATTAACTCTTTTAATCCATAAACATAGAATGTCTTTTCATTTTTTTGTGTGTGTTCTCTTTGATTTACTTCATCAGTATTCTGTAATTTTCATTGTATAAATTATTTGTTCCTTGGTTAAATTTATTCCTAGGTATTTTTTGTATCTATTGTGAATATAATAGTTTTCTTAATTTTATTCTCAGCAAATTTTTAACTTATTTACATATAAAAATAGTTAATTTATGTATGTTTTTTATTCCTCAATCTTACTGAATTCATTTATTATTTATAATATTTTTCTTTTGGTAGTGGTTTTAGGTTTATCTGTATATAAAATCGGGTTTTCTGCAAACCAGAATAATTTGTTCTTCTCCTATGCTATTCATATGTCATTTCTTTCTTTGCTCAAGCTGTACCTTAGCTGAACCTTTTTTAATTGGTCATTTGGCCCAATAAATTAGTTGTGCATATCAGTTTTATTTTTTCTACTTATTTGTATTTTCTGAAGTTTTCTTCATTATTACTACCTCACCAATATCTTGGCTTAAAAAGACTTCTGACCATTAAATCCAGATTGAGTTTTTCTATCTTAACACTACCCAGACTACCCACAAATTCATTGTGCAAGTAGGCTAATTCTGTCCCTTTTAATTTCTTCCAAATTAATTTTTAGGTTTTTATATGTTTTACTTAAATATCTAATGAGAAAAATCGAATCATTTTGTTAGATTTTCTTGGTAAGGTTTGAGGTACAAGTTAAAAATATAATGATCAGGATGCATGAAACCAGGAAATTTTACACCATTTGTTAGGGAGTGGAGAAAGAATGTAAATATCTTATAAATGAAAGATGTGAATAATTATTCATCATATAATTTTATTCACAACATTGAGAAAATTTTTAGGGCCAAAAATCAATTTTTAAAAATTTCAAAACAATACAAAGTTTAATAATCAGATATTATTTATATCCTAGTAGATTTATTTTTTAATTCAAACAAAGTTTTAATGCCCCATATCAGCAAGGCAATGAGGAAATGAACAATCTTAGGGTGGCTAACAAGAATTTAAAATAGTCATACATTCTAGTGAGCAGTTTGAACATGCCTATAAAACTTTAAACAATATCTCATCCATTCTCAGAATATCTATTCTAAGATATTTAACCTCTTTATGGGAAACATTATTACCATATATTCTGACTGTTCCAGAAACTCATTTTACAGGGAAGGATGTGCAATGATAAGCATACATCTCTGAAAAGAAAAAGTCTTTTGCAAGTTAATTTTAAATGTTTCTGAACTCTAATCTCCTTCCTTCTCTCATAGAAAGAGAATTCCGAACTTTCAACCATGCTTTTTGCAAGAAATACCTGTCTGATGATTACAGCCTTATGTTTGAGTCAGTCTGAACATTTATGTAATGCCATCAATTCATCAATTCACAATTAAACAGTTCGTAATGCCTTTTCTTTAAAATTTACTTTAGATTTAATCTTACTTTTCACATGAAAAATGTGCTTTAATTTTATTAGAAAGAAAGCATTGTTGTATAAAGACAAAAATCTCAGCAGCAAGGAGCCTAAAAAAAAAATTTGCTCCAAGTACTGTAAATACCTATCTATTATAAGAAAGGAAAAACAAAAACATGAATAATTTCCTACTTTTAATAACATTTTAATTAAATTCTCTGGTCTACAATTTATATTTTATATATGATATTTTTGTTAATATCTTAACATTTATTAAAGTCTTTTATGTAGTAATATTATTTCTTTCTCACAACAATCTTAAGAATAAAACTAGAACTTTACCCCCATTTTGCAGAAGAAACTGATTATTTTTGGTGGGTGGCAGTTTCCGAGGATTGAACTCAGGGCACTCTACCACTAATCCACATCTCATCCCCAGCCCTATTTTGAATTTTATTTAGAGACAGGTTCTCATTGAGTTGCTTAGTGCCTTACCATTGCTGAGGCTGGCTTTGAAGTTGCCATCCTCCTACCTGAGCCCCTCTGAGCTGCTGGGATTACAGGCATGTGCCACCATGCCAGGCAAGAAACTGATTTTCAGAGTGTTGAAATACTTGTAGAAGATTTCAGCTGATAGTTTGCTGTGTCTCAGAACCATGTCTTTTGATCCAGGTCTTTATGTAACATAAGATTCCTGTTGATCTCCTTGAGAAGCCCTCTTGGAACTAATTTACAATCTTCGGATGTTTCCCTCCTGGATTGTGTTTTCTGGAGAGGTCTTTTTGATGTGATCCTCTAGCTGTGATGGATACCAGAATACTCAGGGGATATAGGAGTCCTCTCTCTGGAGACTCTTCTTTCACAATTACCTTCTGAAGATTGTCTCTGGCATTTAGTTCAGTCCTGGGCTACTCGAGTGCTACTTTACCAATGTGTCATTCTTTGGTCCTAAATGCATGTCTCTAGTTTTGTGACCACTCTTCCTGTTCCCCATGAACACACAAGCTGTTAGAGAATCACATTTCATACTCTGGAAAATCCTAAGATATTTCTAAATAGAGCCTAACTTTTATTTTTCTCTTTTCAAATCTTATAAATATCATTGCATCTGTTCAACAGCTTCCTGAGCCCAGGTTCAAATCAGCCATTCTTGGAAATGTCATAAATATTGAAACTGCCTATGAATCAGTTGTGAAAATGACAGCATATATTTTATTTATAAAGGCTTCCTTGATGCTACCAGATGCTATAGAGTTCCCCAGAAAATATTGGCTCTTGCTCTGGTATTAAAAAAAAAAAAGAAAAAAGATAATCTACAATAAGATGTATTGCCTATTAAGTTTATAAGTTCGGTACAAATTTCTCTTTTTGGTATTTAAGACCCACTGCCATGTGGCTCAAATCCTCTGGTCAGTTCCATCTTCTATGCAATCCCCAAACCCCAGCTTATATGGATTATCTGTTTTTTTTTATTTTTTCACATGTCTTTTATGTTTACATTTTATGCTTTCACTCTCAGTGATCCTTTGACCTGGCAGAATAGTAGCATGGTTATTAATAAGAGGCTATATTTGTACAAGCACTCCCATGGGTTTTACAACAGTCCATTCCCATTTTACAAATGAAAACTAAAGGAAGGAACATTGTGTTGCTAGAAAGTTATGGATCTGGTACTTAAATCCAAGCTTCAAACTTCTCCATGTCATGTTGCCTCTCCTGGTACAACTTAATTGAAATTAAGAGAAAGTTGCTTTTCATAAATACAACCACAAGATAGATGACTTAAAGACATTATATATGGACAAATGGATATAGATATAATTGAAACAGAAGATTAAAGAACATAAAGTAATTTAGATTCATTTAAGAACAATAGGAAGTGGAGGCATTTTCCACACCCAGGAGTCCCTTGGACAAGAACATTCCTTTCCCTCCTCTTTTTCTAACTCTGACTCATCATTAGGATGTTAACGTACATGTCACTTCTTGTAGGGAGCCACTTCTGATCTCGGAAATGAGACTGGAATAAATAGTCTTGCTATGGGATCCTGGGGCAATGTGATTTCTCTGCCATAGCAAGTGACACACTATTATTTCTTGTTTAATTTCTTTGTCTTTGCTGTTACACTGACAACTCCATGGGGGCGTACCCATCTGTCCTCTTCCCAAATGTACACCAGCGCCATACACATCTATCTCCTGGCACATGGTAGCCAGTTGTATGTGATGAATGAATGAAAGGAGAGAAATAGAGGGGGAGGAGGAAAGGGAGGGACGAATGGAGGGAGGAGAGAGAAAGACAGAGAGCAGGGAAGGGACGCAGGATTAAGAAAGTTCTTAGACTTTAGAGTCAGGCTAACTTGGTACTTAGAGTTTTTAAAAATAATATGAAGATATCATTTGAATAATTACTCAACTTCTCTCTGGATATAATTTCTCATTAGTAAAAGTGTCACTCTAGGTAGAGTAAAAGCTACTTATAAGTAAGTTCTATGAAGTGCCTAAAACAGAAAACAAATGAAAAGACTTTCTTTTTGACATCCAATTTTATGTCATTCTTTCAGAGTTGCAGTGTGGCACTAGAGACTCTCTACTTCTAGCCCTTTTGTAAGCAATTTCTCTGATGACTCAATTCATGTTCCAACAATTCAGAGATAGTCTTTGCAAATTTCAAAGTCAATATTACACAAACTCGAATTAAATTTCTTTCTTTTCATGACTTTCTTTCCTATGCTAATTGAAGTCATCACCATTCATATAAAAGACCAAGTCATCCAGAAATCCATGTCTGCTATCTTTTTCACTTGTGTTTCCCTCTTAGCCTAGAGCTGTGCTTCTCAGCTAGAGGTAATTTTGCCCTGCAGGGGACATTCGGTGATGGCTAGAGCCATTTTGGTTGTCCCCCAAAAGAGTGGGGTTTGATATATGGTGGAGAGAGGTCAAGGATGTTGCTTAAACCTCTACAATGCATATGTCATCCCCCTACAATAACAATAAAAAATACATAACTCACAATGTCAGTAGTGCTAAGACTGAGAAATCTTGTTGTATAGTGAGGGATTAGCAAACTTTAAAACTGGCATTCTAAACACTAGTCTTTAAGACTTCTGTCAGTATTATGGGAGAAAACAGAGCTTACCCCTTCCAGGAAGTGCTTTAATTGCCTCAAATTTAATAGAGTCATGGCAAGTTTGCTGGTGCGATGTGAGATTGACTTTTTCTCTCAGGAGTTAGATAGATTCCCTACTTTGGTCTAATATAATGGTCCCAAGTATGGTTCAAGGAACCCTTGAGATATTTTCAGAAGTTAAAACATTTTTATAATTGTATTAAGATATATTTTTTTAAACTTTCACTATGGTATAAGAAGCGATTGAAGTTTTCCAAAATCTTTATGATGAGCAATATTGCAGCAGATTAAATTTAGAAGCCAGCAGGAATATCCAGCTGCTTTCTATTAAACCAGACATAACAGAGAATTGCAAAAATGTGCACTAAGCCCACTCTTCTTACTAAGTTTTGTTTTATACACATATAGCTTTTTCATTAATGTGTCACATTAATATATTATTACTTTATCATTGTTATATTAAATAAATACATGCATAAATAAATTTATAAGTCCCCAAATTTTCATTTCCAATACAGGAAATAGCAATAGCTATAACCTACATAAACAAAAGCACTTGGGGATCCTTAGTAATTTTAAAGTGGGTAAACAAACAAATGTTTCAGAATTATCAGTATAGTACAGTGCTTCTAAAATTTTAACATATTATTAAACTACATATTTATATAATATAATACAATATGTATTTAGATTCTGTAGATGTAACGGTTCAATTTATGTCAACTTGACTGGACCATGGAGTGTCCAAGTATTCAGTCGAACATTATTCTGGATATGTCTGTGAGGGTGTTTCTGGATGAGATTAATGTTTAAATTTGTAGACTCTTTGATAAATTAGATTGCTGTCCCTAATGTGGGTAAGTCCCAGCCAATTAGTTGAAAATCTCAGTAGAACAAAAAGAAAAAATACTGACCTTCTCTTAAATAATAGGGAATCTCCTTCTGCAGGTCTCCATCTGTTATAGTATTTTATCCTCTATAATAATATGATAAAATTATTTTTAACAAATATCTTTATCTATCTATATCCTATCTCTGTATCTCTCTCCCATATTATATTTTTCTCTGAAGGCCCCTGACTAATCTTACAGTTCTGAGGTGGTACCTGAGATTATGCATTCTAACAAGTATTCCATGGACCACACACTTTCAGTTACAAAAGTCAGAGCATCAACATCTGTCAGGAATTTAGAAATATAAAATATCAGACTCTGCCTAAGACTTAGTAAATCAGAATTTTTATTTTAATAATATCTCTAAGTGTCCTATTTTCAGATTAAAATTAAAGCAACACCATCCCCCCAAAAAGTACTTCTCAATTTTGAGTATTACCTAAATACCTGTAAAAATAAAATGTCTAAGCTCCACTCCAAAAAAGACAGAACCTTAAGAGAATGGAGTCTGGACATTCTCGAACAGATGACATTAGTGTGCAGTCATGAAGGACAACTATTGGTCTAAAAGAAAAGATGTAAAATCAACAATGACAGACTTGGCAAAGAAAATTAGTTACCCAGAGATGAGATGAAAATAAAAGTTTTCAAATCAACATTTATTGTTCCTGAATATGAAAATAGTAGTTAACCAAGTAGACATTCTTGCATTCAATACTGCAGGAAATATGAGTCTACTATAAATAAGAAGAAACTATACAACTTCTATTTTGCTTGATGACTTTACTAAAAGTTCTATGTCTAATTAAAACAAATTTAAAAATTAAAAAAAAGTTCTACATCTAGCTTCTAAAATTGTTAATGTACTGCATTACAGTAGTATAGCTACAGAGGTAGATACGTTTTTAGGGCTTATTTGGTCCAACTTCTTCATTTATAGATGGGGAAACTGAAACTCAGAAAGGGCAGTTCAGTCACTCTAGGAGGCAACATCTTTTACTGGCAGCAATAGGCCTCAGTTCAATTCATAGCTCTTACACTTCCCTGGAGTCATAGTTTTGTTCCAGATACATGTTGTACATCTCTGCCAGCACCACTAGCAGTCTAGAAACGTGAGGATCATAAAGCTTCCATTGAAACTTTGCAAACTGTTCACTGAGCGTTTTTATATCCCCCCCTCCCGTGTGTGTGTGTGTGTGTGTGTGTGTGTGTTTCCATTCATTCAACAACTTTTTACTGTGTCCCTATCAAGTACTTCCAGGAACTTAGTAGACCTTCTTTTTCAAAGCAATTATTTTGTCATGTTACAATTATTTGTAGAATTATTTCATAGACCCCAGGTCTCCTGATTTCTGCTTCAGTTTTCTCTAACTGCATGACACACTGCCCTTTTTGGCAGATGAAGAGGGCTGAAAATTGACTATTGACAGAACTTAGAAAGTGGGACTGGGACCTAGCTTCTGTCACTGATCACACTGTTCTCTCTGTAGAGACTGTGGCCTGAGAGAAGAAATGGACATTGGAAATCATTAGTAACTGAAAGTTCCTCCCAGCTTTTCCTTCTTTCTCTGAAAATAGAACTATTTAAAAAAAGACAGAGAGGGAACAAGAGAGGGAGAGAGAGAAAGAGAAAGGAAAGAAAAGACACACTGTTTGATGTACTGTATGTTGGAGGGTTTTGGAAAAATTTATAATGTGTTCTGTGCTCGGAGACCAAATTTTCCAAGAAGACATTTATACTATTTTCTTCCAAGAGTCTGCATCCTGTTATACTCTGGAAGAAGTGACCTCATGGTGTTTGTATTTGTCTCTCTCACAAAACCTCTTTTATAGTATTAATGCGTGTGCAGATCTCAGGGTGTGTAATCATGAGGCTCTGACTTAGGCAGGTCATTCGAAGAACACATTGCTACTTTCTTAATGGTGTCATCTGGTTTTATAGTGGCAGAGGGGATGGGAGGGGGACAGGGTTAGCTAGGAGAGAGTGCTATGCCAACTCTCTTGGAAAATATATGCCACAGCAATTGAAAGAACATAATAAAAGTTAAAGAATATTAAATAGTGATACATGTTACTAGTCTCAGAGGGACTGACAGGAATCACTATAATCCCTTAAAGTACTTTAGAATTATAAGGCAACTGCCTACCCGTTACCTCATTTGTATGCACTTTACAGTTTATGAAGTGTTTCCCCATAGATCATGTTGATTATCTTTTCTGACATCCCTGTGAATTCTGCAAGACCAGTACTATCCCAAATTGTATAGGTGAGAAAAACTGAGGCTTTGAAAGAAATAAAAACGACATTACAAATTGTAGACAAATTAATTTGATTTCTACAACAAACCTCTGTAGTAAATACATTTATTATTTGTTCCATTTCAGACATATGGAAGCCAAAAGACAGATTAAATGACAACAGAATTTCATAGCAAATAAATGGCAGAGTGAGAAGCTGGATCCAGACTCCGTATAAAGTGCTCTTTCTACCACATAAAACCCAGGCAGCCAGATTTGGGTGTAAAACTTGGCTTCTATACAGTTTGACTCTAGGTGGAGCCTGAGAAACCACTTAGCTTTGCCACCATGTCTTTCTAAGTTATAAAATAGGAAAAGCAATTCCCACCTCAAGAGATTACTTTGAGGAAAATATGAGCTAATGTTTTTAAAATGTTTAGCATGGTGCTTGACATAGAGAAAAGGTCCAATGACTGTTACTGTAATAAATCTTATCTCTGCTCTCTATGAGCACATGAGTCCATTGGAAAATGTCAATTGTTTTTTCCAACTGAAACTGTGGATTCCTCTTGGAGCACCACAGAAGATCCACACTAATTTCTGAAACAGAAGTAGTAAATGAAGAGCCAAGACTTTCATCTCCCTTCTTTTATGTTGCCGAGAACCCATATGAGCCTTCTTGTCTTTAGGGTCTGTACCCAGTTGCAGGTCTTAGTGACCAACAGGGTAGGTCTTCCTTCCAGGATACAGAGAGAACCATACTCATAAGGAAAATGAATGGGCTCTGTCAGAACATATGGTGGAGATTCCAGAGCCTCGGACCCCACACTAAGAGGCTCCTGCTGCCTCCAGATCTGGGTCATCTCAGTCAATCTCAGCTGTCCCTGCTGTACCCTCTAATAAATCAACCACCCAATACCAATTCCCTTGTAGTTTAGGGAATCATAAATGTATGAGATTATATATAACGTATATAGACTATATATATATATATATATATATATATATACACAATATATATGCATATATATATATATGCATACATATATATACATACATATATATGCATATATATATTATATATCAACATGTTGCTGATCCTTACAGGAGGGAGGGACTTCAAGCCTTTTCCCCCTCGTCCATAAACTGCATTATCTAGAGGCAGAAATTTTCATAAGGGGCCCCTGCCTAGCTTTGAGTCCTATCCTCTAATGTTCACACACACACTCAAGGCCCACTTGTCCTGAGCTACTGTTTTGAGTTTTCCAAATGTGTTTCTCCTCCTCTGGGGTTTTAGTGCAAGTTTTATTTATTTATTTATTTTCATTTTATTTATTTATTTATTTTTTTTGGTGGTGGTGCTGGAGATTGAACCCAAGGCCTTTTGCATGGGAGGCAAGCAAGCACTCTACCAACTGAGCTATATCCCCAGTCCTGGGCAAGTTCTTTTTATCAAGATTCCTGCCAAACAATTGAAAGTGAGTCCCTCTTCTCCAAGAAGATGGAGTTCAAGTGTCTTTTCTCTTCAGAAAGGTCTCTTGATTCCTGGGGAATTCCCTGGGGGTAATGTTGGTGTCACAGGAAAGCAGGGAGCTGAAATCCAAACCTTGGTTCTTGTGTTCCGATGAAAGAAAATTTAAAGTCAGATAACGAAAGTCATGCAAAAGAACTGTATTATAAGTGAAAGTGAGATGAAAGTAAAGTAAAAGTAAAGTGAGGCTCAAGCAGAGAGCCTCTCTCGAGAGAGAGTGGGCCATCTCCGGGCAGAGAATGACAAAGGAGACCATGTTGTCCCTAAATTTATTACTGTTGGATATTTACTAGGAGAACTGGAGACCACCTTCTGTACTCTTTGCCAACCAGGTGTTCCACTCCTCATTCACATCGAATGTTGGAGTTTTTGACCTTATTTGGTCCTTCACGATGGCCATCTATTTAGGGGGGGGGGCTTCATCTACAAGTCAATCCCATGTAAATGTGGCACTGGGGTCAGTAACTGCTCAGAAGTTACTTTAGTTGCCTACGCTGCTAAAGGAATCTTCCTTCCCAGACAACTGGAGACACTTACAGCCATAATTCCTAAATTCACAAAGACCTCAGTGGACCCTGTGGAGAGTTAGTCCCATTAATCGTTTTTTTTTTTTCCTGACACTCAAATAGCTCACTTGCTTTTGTTGTTTGTTTTCTACAGATTAACTGCCACCATTTGATTTCTTAAGATAGTTTAAAGAAGAAACCTAAAATAATTTAAAGAACACTTGTGACCTTGCCTGCATTTCACTGCTAATTGCTAGCTACTATCAAACACTGGTCCTTTCTTTTACCTCATCACCAGTTATGGCCTTTAAATGCTACATTTACATTTGTTCATAGTTAGCTTCCTTCATGAGTCTCTGAGATCAAGAAGAGTAAATTTTCTTCCGTCAATTTCAAAACTCCATTCCAGGTACCTGTTAGCGATTTAGTAGATTTTTAAGGCAGTTATGGAGAGGTTCTGGAGGTTTTGAATATTAATCTTTTTTACAATGCTGATACCAGCATTGAGAATCAGGTCCCTTTCCTAGGTGTTGAGATTAAACACCCAAGAAATGCTAGGGCAAGAGCAAATATTTTATTTCAAGGATGGAACAGAGGTGGGGCGGAGGTGGGGGGACAGAGGCTACTCTGCAGAGGAGGGGGCTCAAGTTGGTGCCTGAGGAAGTGGGGGTGTCCTGCCCCATTTATAGATTTTAGATTTCCTTTGTTCTCATATCTGCCTCCTCCCCTTATCTTACCTGTGTGGCCAAAAGGTGGGAAAGGAGACTTCCAACAATTCCCTGGAAGCAGATAACCTTAGCAATAGATTGGAGGAGGGGGAAGTGCTCTGAAGGCATTAGCATTTTACTTCCTCTTGAATCAGCCTCAATCTTCCTGACCTAAACATTCATTACCTACACTTACTGTCCTTTTGCCCCCCATTCCCCACCTCCCTCCTACCTGCGGCCTCAAAGGTAGACACATTTTTCTACCATAGACTTCCAGTACAACTGTGAGTTTTGTGTACTCATTCATAATTAAAGAAAAATGTCAAATTTTAATTAAAGATTAGTATAAAAATGACATTTTTAAAATCTAGATTACTGAACCCTGTGAATTTTATTGTCACAGTCTTGATTAAAAATTTTGGAAAGTATGGAATTTAGAATCGAACAGAGATTCAAATATCAACATCCTGTTATGCTCAAGTTCAGGACCCCCAAAAGACCACCAGAGACCAAGATTGATGTAAGCAGCAAAGAGGTGTTTATTTCGAGCTAGCTGGGTCCTCTGCGCACACAGCAACTGGTGATGCTGAGAGGCCCCGAGCCCAGGGTTTGCAACAGTTTTATACACTCTTTGGGGAAGGCAGGGACTTCACATACATCATAGCATCTCTTAGCAAATCATCACACACCGTGGGAAAATCATAAAACAACTCTAAAACATGATTAGCACATTCACTGGCAGGAACAAGTTGGGTAAGGGTGATTGGTTAGTACAAGAGGGGGATTCATTTGAAATGATTGGTTTAAGCCACGAGGGGAGGTACATGCTGAACTACATGGTTTCCCAACATGTTATCAACCACCATAAACTACTGGGAGGGTCATCTGTCATCCCAGGTATTTTCTCTGTCTCATGCTGATTGATGGTTGCTAGGGGGTCCTCACCGAGCCTGACTGAGTCAGGGACACCTGGCGCCACAGATCTCTCCTGTTATTTGCAGACAAACAACTCAGCAGGGTGGGTATGTGCCTAGGAGTGCTCTGTGGGTTTTTCCAAGGACAAGGGCCACGCCCCCTTCCTTGGATAGGCTTTGCTCTGAGGTAGAGGCTGGTTTCTAAAAAATGGAGTCACATCAGTTTCTCAATACCACCATGCTAAAGTTAATTATGAGCTTCTTGAAATCCTGCTTCTGATTGGTATACCTTTGTGTGGGATGATAAAAATAGACAATATCTGTAATGACTTCTGGCCTGTGGTCACTGCAAAATAAATGTGAAATATTATAAGTTTATTTAGACTTCATGGACAATGAACAATGCCCTGAATTCCCTGGATTTGATAGACAGTCTTTCTTCTTATTAGTTATGCGACCTGAGCCTCTTTAAATCTCGATTTATTAATCTCAAAATTAAGGGTAACAGTGCCCACTAAGAAACATTGTTGTAACTAGTAAACAGAATGAAATGTGCTACCACAGGACTGGAAAATAAGAAATGCTGAATAAATAACCAGGTGACTGAAATTTCTAAGTATAATTAATTCTACTTCCTTGGACCAGGCAAATTTCAGTTCCTGATGAAATAAAAAATCCTCAGAGAGATAGTAATGAGTTTATCCACTTATTCAAAAGAAGTTACAGATAAATTATTTATTGTGTTTTTTTTTATTTTAAAAGTTAATATTTAAAGAGGATGTCAATTCTTGAGAGTAAATCCCTTCTATTTCTTTATTTTAATGAACATCTTTTACAGGGTGCCAAAATTTTCCTGAAATAATTGGGAAGAAAAGCATTTGATTAAATAAACAAAACATTTCAATTAAAAGATTAAAGCAATTAAGAAAATAAACTTTTGAATGATTAGAAACACTCATTTCATTTCTTAGCAAGCTCTCTTTTTATATACAAAACCACATTTTTAAACATATTACGTAAGGATACATAGTTCAAAAATGAACATAAACACAAGTAAATAAGAAATACTTTAGAAAAAATAAACAACCAATGAAATATCTAAACACTCAACATGAAGTCTAAATATTTATTATACATAGGCACCTGTGACATCAGGACAGGTGGGGCCAGGTAAACTCCACAATGTGAATGTTCAGAAGAGAGGTCCAATTTCTAACCATACTGCAAACCTGCCCCTTGATTAACTGCTGACTACTGCATTTCCACGTGTGATTCATCAGTGCCCACAGTCTGCAAAGCCAGGGTGAATAGCATGTATTGCATGTGTGCGGCACAACTGTGGCCACCCTAGAGAGTTCTTCCTAATTCTCTAGCTGATGTTTAACATGAGAATAAAACACTAACAGATGTGGTGTCTTAACTTTGCCTGCTGTCTTACTGTCTTCTTTGATGTGTCCCTCTTGGCCAATGATCATCTGACTATAACTTTGGAAAACTGCTTAGTGGAATAAAAAGAGACAGTGGAGGGAAGACAGGATGAAGAAAGAGAGGAAGTGGGGTTGGGGGGAGTGAGGGAGAAGAAAGAGAAGGGGAAAGAGGGAGAGAGGGAAAGAGAAAAATATTTTATGTTATGCTCTGAATTAAAGTATTTGGAATGAGGTTCCACTGCATTTACTAACTTGCTGTGGGAACTTGGGCAAGTTACTTCTCTGACCCTCAATTTGCTCATCTATTAAATAAAGCAGTAGGAGAATTATAGCTTAAAATCCCTTCTAAGGCTTAGTTGCATGTGATACTTAAAAATTGCAGTATTCAATGTGAATCTTCCCTGCATAGTTATTACCTTAACAAAACAATAACATCTCTATTAGTAAGTCTTAAGCAGGCACTTGTACAGCTATTTTATTATATCATCAATAATTTGGAGTAAACTAATTACATGCTCACCTCTTGTTTGTACATTTTTTATAGTCCACATTTTACAACATGATGGACCCCTAATGTGGTTTACCCCATTTCAGAGAAAAGTGAAATTAAGTTCCAGAAGTAAATAACTTGACCAAGGCCAGGATATCAATTACCAAAGTCAGGATTTTATCCCTTGGATTTCTTTATTCCTTCCTATAAAAATATTTTTGAGCCCATGCTGGGTACCAAGTAGGTGAAGGGACGGAAGGGGGTAAAATGTCTCCAAGGATCACATCTCTTCTTCTACACTGAAGGTCTCTTCTTGCAAGAATATCTTGAGAATATCAAGAACACAAATTCCCCAAATTAACCAGGTATTTGAGAAGAGACCTCAACTTACTTTTAGAGTGCTTTCCCAACATTTAGATTTTGATTCAGATCATTTTACATGTGAAACATGAACTTCATAAGGGGGAAAAATGGACTTTACTAATTTCTATAAAAATTTTGTTAAAGGAATAATGTTGATCCATCATAACTTTACCATTGAATGGTATATTATAAACAAAATTTTAAGAAAAAATAAATCATTTCATGCAAAAGGCAAAGTCCTCAAGGATAACTTTGTAAGATTCGTAACAACTAAAATGAATACCTAAACAACATTAAGATCAGAAATTTATCACTGCTACACCAAAAGCAAATTAATGCTAAATAATAATGAATGTTTATTGTGTTCTATTTTCCTGACAACAGTGTTAAATGCTTGAAAGTATTATAGTATTAATCTAATGACTCTGTAAGTATTGTCATAAGTTTTCATAAATGAGGAAATTTGAGAATTAGAGATGTTAATTAAGTAACTTATACAAAGATCCACAGAGAAAAAGTAGTAAAGCTGATATTCAAAGCCAGATTGTTCTAAATCCAAAGCTAATGCTCTCAACATCTAATCTGATACTCATTTTGGGATTTCAATCCTAACTAATTAATAGAAAGATGATAATGTTACCATAATAAAAATCAAGATGTTAAATAATTTGGGATGAAGAAGATGAGTTAAGGTACAAAATATTCACACTTAGGGCTGGGGTTGTGGCTCAGTGGTAGAGCGCTTGCCCAAAATATTCACACTTAAGTAACACTAGGCATTTAAGCAGATATCAATGGGATTCCATTGAGTATAAACCTTCTTCTGCAAAAAGAGATGTATATAGCTACAGCATTGGAGGACAATATGCAGGAACTCGGAAGCTAGTCATAGTAAGAGCTATGGAGGAACCTAAGACACTAAGCACCTCTGGAGAGGCCAGGACTTGTAATACTACAGGAACTTGGAGGTAGAGTTCATCAGTTCCATGCATCTAGAAGCATAGAGAAGGAGTTCAACATTTCTTCAAAAATGTTTAGGGCATATGGGGTTACGTAGAGTATTTCAGAAAGCAACAGCGTGGGAATCTCCTTTATATAAGGCAAGATGGAGTCTGAGAGATTCTAGCAAGTTTGTTTTTTTCTTCTTCAAATTTTCTTTTTAACATGACCCACAGTAAGAAACACATTTTTAAAAAATCACAACCACAACCCAGTATATATATTGATATAGAAACATGTATTTAGCTGACACAAGTATCTTACAGAAGGAATTTTTGCCTATACTATAGCATGACACTCTGACATTTTTCTACCACATTCTATTTCTATTTTTTTAAAAAATATTGCAACTAACAGAATTGATTTCACACCCAGTAAAGGAACAAAACTTATTGTTTGCAAAGCATTGCCTAAGAAGATATTGAAGGAAGTGAATGCTGACAACCTATGTGCTCTAAAAAAGGGAAGGACTCAGGTAAACTGTTGGTGATCTTGGTCCATTATTAAAAACTTAAGGATAAAAGTGAGTTTTGGGCTGGGGATGTGACTCAAGCGGTAGCGCCCTCGCCTGCCATGTGTGCGGCCCGGGTTCGATCCTCAGCACCACATACAATCAAAGATGTTGTGTCTGCTGAAAACTGAAAAATAAATATTAAAATTTTCTCTCTCTCTCTCTTTAAAAAAAAAAAGTGAGTTTAAGGTTATGAATGCAGTTTTGACATTCTGGAGTAGGTAAGCTGTTTGGAAGGAAGAAAGCAAAATTACCATAAAGCATAAGATAAAAAATTATGCTCTACAGAATATCAATAGTTCTGCAGTGAAGTAAGGAAGAGAATGAACAAGTAATATATTTATATGAGAAATCTAATAAAGTATAATCATTTGAAATTATTGTTTTGAAGTCAAGGATCATTGATATATTTTGTACTGATTTTTAAGATTAATATTGTTAATATTATTGTCACTGTCTGCTGGTAGGTTGTGAACTACAAAATAATTTCCTCTTGGTGAAGTTGCAAATCAATTGTCTAAAAATGTTGATAGTTTATTCTGCCATCTAGTGGTCTGTTTTATTATGTTATCAGCAACACATTAACAAGTACTGACTGGATTGAGAAAAAAAAATGTACTCAAACATGCATTTTAATTAGAGTACATGCCATGGGTATATTGAGAGCCAGCCAACTGAATTAACAAGGTTGACTTTCCTCATAAAGTTGAAATCTGACACCTTTTCAAAATATTCCTACTCATAAAATTCTAAGTAAAAACCATAAAGTAAGTACGAATAAACCTAAAATGAAATAAACAATACATTTATGAAGAAAACTATAGAGCTTTACTAGGGAACACAGAAGAATAAAAATATGTACTGTGCTTCTTAAAGATTCATTATTAGAAATACACATACTTTTCCCAAAGTAAGTCATAAAATAATAAATCCAGGAAAAACTCCAGAAGATTTTGGTTTATATATTTTAACAATAAAAATTGGCTCAAGAGTTCAAATAAAAGAGAAAATGTGAGACAATAACAACACACATACACAACACACACAAAAGAAAAAGATAAAAATGTCATTAAGTCATAGTCATTAAAAGTAAAATGTGCAGAAATATTCAAGTAAGTCAGTTACATAGCACAGAGTCCAGAAACAGATTCATGAAAAATATTGAAACTCAGCAAATTATTAAAGCGACATTTCAAGTTGGTCTAAAAGGAGAGTGAGTATTTGATGAATGGTATTGTGAAGATTCCTTATATAATTGAAAAAAGTAATTATATCACTTCAAGTTATAAACCAGTAGGATTCCTTATATTCATAGAGATAAATGTTAAAACAGCAAACTGTGAGAGTCTTAAGGAGAAAATGAAGGATAATTATGATCATGTGACTGGAAAAGACTAAGTAAAACAACCCTGAAGCCATGAAGAAAAGGCTTAGCATGTGTGATTATGTAAAAATTTTCAGTTTCCCTGTGATGAAGGACATCATAAACAAATTTCAATGACCAGTGATTCACTGGAAATTGTCATCAGAATATAAAAATGCCTCTACACATCAAAACAAGTCAACAGAGAATGGACAAACGATTTGGACTAAGATTCCCTGAGATGTACAAAGTGTTGATAAATTGATAAAAAGATGTCCAATCTTAACACTAACCAAAAAGTGAAAATTAGAAGAAACACAAGATGCTCTTATTATTTCTAAAGTTTGGTGATAGCAGGAAGGTATGATAATGTGGAAAACGGGAACTCACAAACACTCTTGCAAAGTAACAAACCCAGGAGGCATTACTGGGAGGCAGCAGCGTGGCAGAAGCTATGACATTTGTAAACACACTTAGTTTTCTTTTTTTTTTTTTTCCTTTTTCTTTTTTTTTAAAAATATTTATTTATTTATTTTTTGTGGCGCTGGGGATTGAACCCAGGGCCTTGTGCATGCAAGGCAAGCACTCTACCAACTGAGCTATATCCCCAGCCCAACACACTTAATTTTCGACATAGAGATTTCTATTTCTGGAATCAATTTTCCATTCACATAGGTGCACTAAGATATACATCCATTGTTTCCACTTTTTGGGGGGATTTGGGGATGCCAGGGATTGAACTCAGGAATACTTGACCACTGAGCCACACTCCCAGCCCTATTTTATATTTTGTTTAGAGACAGGGTCTCACTGAGTTGGCTTTGAACTTGCAATTCCTGAGGCTGGCTTTGAATTTGCAATCTTGCGCTCTTCCTGTGTCAGCCTCCTGAGCCTCTGGGATCACAGGCCTGGGCCACTGCGCCTGGGTCATTGTTTCCATTTTTAAAAACAATAATACAAAAGGGGCAAATGAAGTGAAATGAACTTTCTTCTGCTTTCCAAAGGATACTCTCTGCTTCTTCAGTGGCCACTTAGATTCAGTCTCCTTTCTTGGAGACTCCTCTTCCCCACCTCCCTAGGGCTCCGTCCTGAGAGGTCTGTCTGTACTTACTTCCATGGTAACCTCCCATCTCTTGGTTCCCTCATTCCACTCGACTCACTCCCTGATGAGTTTATATTTCTTGCCCAGATTTTCCCTCTACCTCCCATCCAGACTCATTCACCTACCTGCCTGCTTGACATCTGCTTTTCTATATCTGATGTACATCTCAAACTTAACTTGCAAAACTACCTCTTGCCCTTCTCTTCCAAACCTATTGCCCCTTAAATCTTCTAGATCTCAGTGAACAGAAATGGCATCATCCCTGTTGCTTAGGCCAAAACTCTATAATTCATATATGAAAGCATTTTCTCTCATGTTTTCCAATGAATTTATGCAGCCTTGTTATTGGCTGTACTTCCAAGGGGTAGAGGAGGCTAACAATCTCTCTCCTTCATCTTTCTGCTCTGCTCTGACCTAGCATCATTTCTTCCTTGAATGACTGAAACAGCCTCCTAGCTGGTCCCCCAGCTTCTATCTTTACCCCTATGGGGTCTGTTTTAGTAGAGTGTGTAGAATCTCTTGTGCTCTTTTGAATCCTCAAAATCCACAGACAGGGCATAGCCCTGGGGCCCAAGCATGTACTATTTCCTCTGTTTCTGTTTTATCACTTACTTTTTCACCTATTTCAAGCTTTCTCTCAAATATTGCATTCATATTGAGACTTTCCCATCTACTCTATTTTAAACTGCCAGATTCACCACTATCAGATATAGTATGTATTTTGTGCTTTATGAATCTATGTATATTTTGTCTCTTCTAATTAGATTGTTTCTGGGCTTAGGATTTTGTTTGCTCATTTACCTGATTTTTGTTGAGTATCATTTACATATGTAGCTCTGTTCTTAACACACAGGGTTTGACACACAGAGGGTATTCAGTATCTGCTGAATGAAGGAAAGATGGAAATTTATCAGGAGAGTATCATAAAACAGTGGTCTTCAACCTTTTGTTCATGTATTCCTCAAAAGTATTTAAAGAAACAATGATATTAATTATAATGTTATGTGGCAAAATGTGTGATTTCTTGTCTTTTAATATTTGTACCTATGCTTTAAAATATACTTTCATCAAAACCTAGATATTGTAGATTTACTTATTTAATTTATAGAAAACATCTGTCATGTAATCCAAATAACAAAGAAAATTCTTTGTGTCAGAAAAATCTGACTATATTTTTCAACTAAGATAAATATATAATTACCAGTTTCAGGGGCAACTGTCACATTTTAAATTCCAAATCTATGTTTTTCCAGTTTCTCAATATGTTAAAACTCTCTATGCCTTGTTCTCCCTGGCTCCAGCCCCTTGACTTATGCATTCTTCAACTGTCTCTTGATTCATACCTTAAAATACATTTATGCTTATGCAATGGCATCGTAGGAAATACCAGAGATTGGTAAGAGGTAAGCTTTCCTGTTGTCATGGTGATTGAATGATTATGAATGTGGATGAGGAAAGAAGAACAGGCAGAACATAGGGCATTCTCAATATAGCTGCTGTTGAAAGTGAATTTGAGCGGTGGAGATCTGGAAAGCAACCCCTTGAAATGTTCCTGTCTGTAATCCCAGCAACTCAGCCTGAGGTAGGAGGATCACAAATTTGAGACATCGTGGGCTACCTAGAGAAAGACCCTGCCTCAAGATAAAAACATAAAAAGGGACTGGGATGTAGCTCAGTGATAGAGCACCAATGAGTTCAATCCCCAGTGGCAGGAAAGAAGGAAGAAAGGAAGGAAGGAAAGAAAACTTTTCATTCCCTTATATTGCTGAAATCTTTGACCAACCCTGGAGAGTCAGGCATTCATATTTATACTTCATTTTTAAGATAAATTACACTGGGGGATTATGCAAAAGCAGAAAGGAAATAGGTATTTCATCATGTGAACATTTCAAGAAATAATCTTCATTGACAAAGGCAAGTTGTGTGACAATACTTCCCATTTAGTCTTGAAATATGATTAAACCCTACATGGCTACAAAAACACGTAAATTCAAAGGACAGGGCAAGGAATCAGACAATGCCATCAGCTGGGCACCTCTGAGGAGTGGTTGGGTCATGTGGATGAAGAAATTCCTACATTGCTCAGTTAAATTTTTATAGTTTGAATTATTTTTAAGTCAATTAAGAATAAATGATTTAAGGTTAAGAAAATTATTAAGAAAAATTTTAAAGGTAAAATGGACTCTGCTACTGTTGAAGTAACTTGTAATTGGCTGAGACTTTTTGAAGTAGTGAGTGAATCAGTTATTGGTAGTAAGTACTTTGTTGCCCTGTTCTCTTCTGTCTCATTAATTTTTTTAAACAAAGTCTATTTTACCATTCATGCTTAATAGTTTCTTCTATACTTGTTAAATAGGAAGTTCTAGATACTTAACATATTTACAGACATTATCTCATTTTTCTTCCCTATTTTGTGGTGAAGAGTCAGGGGAGAGAATTGGCTCAGCTTGAACACAGAGAAGTAGAAGTCCACAAACAGAAAAGATTTTTTTTTTCTTAATACTTTAAAAAGTGAACATAACATTTGAACAGATTTGTGAGATACAGTATAATAATTTGTTACAAAGTATAATGATCAAACAAGGGTAATTCACATTTCCATCTCCTCCAACATTATCATTTCTACGTGTTGGGAAAATTTAGGCTTCTTTTTTCCAGTTATTTAAAAATACAAAATACATTATTGTAGACTGTAATTACCCTACTGTGCTATGGAGCACTAGAACTAATTCCTTTTGTCTAACTGTAATTCTCGGTATCTGTTATCCAAACTCCTTTTACTCCCATCTTCTCTTCTCCTTCCTAGACTCCAGTTATCATTATTCTACTCTCTTTTTCTATGATGTTATTTAGTCATTTTTTTTTTGTCACTGTGACCAAATATCTGACAAGAACAACAAAGAGGAGGGAAAGTTTATTCCGGGCTCATGGTTTCAGAGGTATCAGTCCACAGATGCCTGACTCCATAGTGCTGGGCCCCAGGTGAAACAGCACAACATGGCAGAGAGACGTGGAGGAGGAAGGCAGCTCAGGACATGACAATCAAGAAGCAGAGACAGAGAACTGTGTTCATAAAAGACAAAATATAAACCCCAAAGGCACACCCCCAATGACCTTCCTCAAGGTACACCTTACCTGTCTCAGTTACTGCCCACTTAATCCATATGAGCAGATTAACCCATCTATTAGGCTATATCTCTCATAATCTCATCAATTCACCTCTGAAAATTCTTCTACTGTCTCACACATGAGCTCCTGGGGGACACCTCATATCTAAACCATAACAGAGATCAACTTTTGCATCTTCCACATAAGAATCAGAACATGCACTATTTATTTCACTTAACCTAATATCCTCCAGTTGTATACATGTTGTTACAAATGACTGAATTTTATTCTTTTTTTATGGCTGAATAGTATTCTATTGTGTATATGTACCACATTTTCCTTACCCATTGATCTGTTGATAGACACATTGGTTGATTCCATATCTTGGATATTGTCAGAAAACATCTGTCTAAAATGCACAGACACACTGTGACTATTAGATTATAATTGTTGACATAGAAACATGAAGATCCATGAACAATAATAACCAAGAGCTCTTCTAATATCTCTTCTATTGTACTATTTGATATTTTAAAGGTATTGAAAGAAGCTGAGAATTTAATAACAAATATAATTTACTAAAATATTTTACACAATTTCTTAAATATCATTGAAATAAACTTTTTTTTTTTTTTTGGTGCTTGGGATCGAACCCAGGGCCTTTTGCATGCAAGCCAAGGACTCTACCAACTGTTATCTAGTATTTAAAGTCTTCTAAAAACATATGAGAGAAAGATAACAGAAATATTTGTCAAAGGGAAAAACGTGAATGGTTATTTTTATGATTTAAGCATGCATTTATTTGTATGTATTCATCAAAATGAAAATATAATGGAAATTTACAAAAACAGGAAAATTTATATTTGAGTTTGAGGTCTGTGACACTTTTAGTATTTGATGTAATTATATCCGATATTATAATATCAATGAAGGAAAATATCAGGAAGGTGGTTGAAGATTTCAACACCATTCCTCTGCCTCTTTCAGAGATATGGAACATATACTGAAGAGGAGTAATAAAGCCATTTCTAGATTATGAGTGAATTATTACAAAGCTTTATGTGGTAGCCAGGGTCAGAGTAATCTCCCAGGACTCTAATTAATGCTGTATTTCTCATATTTATTTTTATCCTATGCAATATTTTCAGGAATAGAAGTGAATAGGAGATGGACTATTATACCCTCACTAGAGTATAGAGACCCACTCCCTAGACCAACAGGTCTGGTCCACTCCAAGAATAGTTTCACAGCTTTTTTTCTGTTCTTTTTATTAAGATTGCATTACTTAATTGAAATAATATTTAACTGTAATTTTTTAAATCTTAAACTTGCCAATTAATTTATAAATTCAACACATCAAATCTTAAAAAATACATTTTTGTCATTCATGTGACAGTGAGAAATATTTCAAGTCACTTTAGTGATTAGCTTTGTAAAACCGGTATTAATGCATACTCAAATATATATTCAGCATTTTGCAGTAATAAGTTACTCTTTTTCAGGTCACAGTTATTGATTGTAGAAATATGAGACAGCTCAGAGTCTAAAAATATCATCCTCATAACCCATAGATATACGTACTTTTAAGGAATGCATTCTCATATACTGAGACTCAGCAAGAGAAGTCAGAAAATCTTAGGATAAAAGTTTGTATTTAATTTTTACACAATCACACAAAGCCCCATAAGTATATATGATTAGTTTGTATCAATTAAAAATAAAATAAAACTTTAAGCTTCATAAACGACAGTTTAACTGTCATTTTAACTAAGTGCTGTACACATTGATCGATCTTCAGTTTAACTTAAGAGAAAAAAAATTCTTCTAATAATCAATTGGAGAGAAAAATAAACTGACAGAAATTTACTCATACAAATTGCAATACCAAATCTAAGGGAACTCACTTCAAAGAGTGAGGAATCAAAAAACAAAATAAAGAAACATTATATATGTGTGCATGTATATAAACAATAGACATACCCCACAGGAATGAGGAAAAGATTCTTCAACATGAAGTAGGTACATAGTTACTGAGGTGTGGATCCCATCAATGCAAACCTCTCAGCAATCACATCCATAATCATCACAATTGTTGTTGAAAAGAGATGCATAAAGTTTAACTCTTGTATCTGATAAAATCTTTCATATGCATTGCAATTATCAATTTATAGGGCCTGTTCTTTTTAGTATTGTCTATGAACTCTTGATATCAGCTTTTAATAGTTCATCTAAATTCAGTGATACTTTTACTTGCTAATTTAATTCCTCTCACATTTCATATATTCTTCTCCATCCTATAATAATATTATTGAACAGTGAGAAAAGAAAATTTTATTTTATTTTATTTTATTCATTCTTTTTTTTAATATTGGTTGTTCAAAACATTACAAAGCTCTTGACATATCATATTTCATACATTAGATTCAAGTTGGTTATGAACTCCCAATTTTACCCCAAATACAAATTGCAGAATCACATTGGTTACACATCCACATTTTTACATAATGCCCTATTAGTAACTGTTGTATTCTGCTACCTTTCCTATCCTCTACTATCCCCCCTCCCCTCCCCTCCCATCTTCTCTCTCTACCCCATCTACTGTAATTCATTTCTCTCCTTGTTTATTTTCCCATTCCCCTCACAACCTCTTATATGTAATTTTGTATAACAATGAGGGTCTCCCTCCATTACCATGCAATTTCCCTTTTCTCTCCCTTTCCCTCCCACCTCATGTCTCTGTTTAATGTTAATCTTTTCTTCCTGCTCTTCCTCCCTGCTCTATACCTTTTATTTATTTATTTATTTATTTATTTATTTTGCATGTGTATATGAAGAGAAGCAAGACGGCCTGATGGCACAAATTTCAGTGCTTTAATCTTGGACTTTCCAGCCTGCAGAACTGTGAGAAAATAAATTTCTTTTCTTCACAAATAACTTTGTCTCATGTATTCTGTTACAGTAGCACAAATAGATGAAGACAAATTGGTACTTATACTTGCAGATTTAGTATGACTCTTAACTTGTGGAACATTCTTCTCATACATAACCAAGACTTCTAATCTAGCAGATCAAAAAAGTACAGTTATGGGATTTGGTCTATAATTGGGTTCCCTATGACTCATGATGTGTGGTGCCTAGTTTTACTCTTTTGTTTATTTTCTGGACCTATGTAATTTAACTATTGGAGATATGACACCATATATTGATTTTGTTTTTTTGTTCAGAGTGTATATGCAACATCCCGGGGGAAAATACTTCAATCAAGCAAGATGTTATTACAGAGCCAGTACCCTAGCTGAACATTTAATAGGCCATTCCATCATTCTGCCAGGCCAGCTGCTTCCCAGTGGTGCGATTTATGAAAAGATCAATGGATACCTTGACTCTGTGTCCACTGTTGTGACTCCTTTACTATGAAATGAGCACCTTGTTCTGACATAATGTTTTGTTTGTATGTAAGTATTCTGTGAAATTTTGTTGTTTCTGGAAGATCACTATATTAGTCATCTTGTGCTGCAGTAATAAAATATCATAGACCAAGTGGCATAGACATTAGAAATTCATCTTCTCATAGTTCTAGAGGCAAAAATAACAATAACCCAGATGAGGGTGTGATAGAATCAGTTTCTAGTGAGGACTCTGTTCCTTACTTACAGATGGCCAGTTTCTTGTTGTAAATGCATATGGAGGAGAGATAGAATGGGAGAGAGAGATCTCTTTCTCTTCCTAGACCACCAATCCTATCAGATTAGGCTCCTCCCTTATGACCTGTTATGGTTAAATAATGAAGTGTCTCCCAAAAGCTCATGTGTGAGACAAGGCAAATGACTTTGGAGGTGAAGTGATTGGGTTATGAGAGTTTTTAATTTAATCAGTGCATTAATGCCCTGATAGGGATATACTGGCTGGTGAATGCAGGCAGGCAGGGTGTGGCTGGAGGAGGTGGGTCATTAGTGTTGTGACTTTGGGGTTTATATTTTATTTGTGGTGGGGAGAGTCTTTTTCTCTACTTCCATATTGTCATCTCCTAAGCTGTCTTTCTTCATCACACCCTTCCACTATGATGTTCTGCCACACTTCAGGCTCTGGCAATGGAGTTGACCATCTATGGACTGAGACCTCTGACACTGTGAGTCCCCCAGATAAGCCTTTCCTCCTCTAAAATTGTCCTTGTCATATTTTTTTTTGTCACAGTGGTGAAAAAGCTGAGTTAAAACATGATCTGACTTAACCTTATTTACTTAAGAGCCCTATCTCCAAATAAAAGTCACTTTGGAGACAAGCATTTAGATACATGAATTGGGGTGCAAAATGATCCATGGCAATCACTATGGATGAGAAAGGCAAATCCATAATCCATGACAGAAAGATTAATTAGGAAGGAAAAATGGCTGCTTCTTTCAAGGTCAAACACATCTGATGTATAATAAAATGCCTACCAACTGCCTGTCCAAGTTCTTTATGAGATGATATCATATTAAAATCAGCATTTGTCTCAGCTGTTGGCAGATTGGACTATAGCAGTGGCAGGAGCTAGGTCAATTTTTGTGAGATGATGGCCTAATTGTCCCCTCCAGTTCCGCTACCATGCTCACGCCATTCATTCAAGTACGTGAGTGACCAAGTACAGAGGCTTAATGACACCCACTGGAAGTATCCTGGTTTTCCTCAAAATCAGTGCCACTTTTGTTGTGGTTTCTGGTAGATATTAATATGAAACATAAATAACCTTACACTTTATGGTTTTTCCCATTGATTCACCCATATGCCTCTTTATCTTGTGTTTCTTCATCATAGATTGTTCAAACTTGTTCCTTGAAAGTGAACCAGATTAATTCCCACTGACTAGGAATCTGTGTAGAAATTAATTTTAAGCCATTTTTTCCATCCTCTCAAAGAGAAAGGCCAACTATGTGGCTCACAGTTTCACTTATTGAGTAAATTCCACTCTATCACTGAGGGAGTCAGTTATGAATAGCAGTCTAATGTGTCTTGGATCAACACATCAAGTCAAAATGTTTCCTTTGGGATATCTAATAAGTTCAAGTACTTCTCAACTTACAACGGAGTTGTGTCCCTATGAAATTGCTGTAAGTTGAAAATATCATGAGTTACAAATGCATTTAATTCACCTAACCTACTGGGTATCATAGCCTAGGAGCAAAGTACTCCATGCAGTATTGGTTGTTCACCTTCATGATCGTGTGGCAGGTGGAGAGCTGTGGCTTGTTGGGTCTGCCCAGTATCTGGAGAGTATCCTACAGCATGCTATTAACCTAGGGAAAAAACTCACCATTCAAAGTCTGAAGTACAATTTCTACTAATATGCATCACTTCCATACCTTCATAAAGTGAAAAAGAATCATAAATGAAACTGTCAAAAAGTATAAAACATCTGCATCTCCAAATAAAGAGGTAAAAAAAACAGACCTTTCAATTTTCAAGCCCAAGACCTGTTTTTTTTCTTGTTTTTTCCTATCATGGTAAAGGGTATCACCATCAATCCAGATGCTTAAGCCTAAAATCTATAAATCTTCCCCTAATCTTTCTTTCTTTTTTTATTCTGCTATCATTAAGCCCTGCTCATTCTATCTCCAAATCTAGTTGTCTGTATTTCTATTACCATCATCTTAGTCCAAACCACCATATTATTTTGCCTGTGTAAAAATCCCCTAATTGGTATCCCAAATTTTGGTTTGCCCATTCTAATTTATTTATTTTTAAATTTCAGTTATTCTTCAAAATTAAATCGGATTGGCCATTCTCCTTCTAAATACTTTTTTCAGTGTTTCCCACTGATGCAAAAATATAATCTGAACTGGCTAAACTAGGGCCTGCATCTCCTGAAGTGTTTGGCTCTGAACAAACTTTCCCAAATCATCTCAAACTTTTCTACCATAGTTCCTATATGCTTCACAGTAGCTACAAATCTTTCCCTTGAGTCTGGCAGACATTTGTCATGTTACAGCCTCAATATACCTACTGTATCTCCCCAAAAGCATTGTGCTGCTCTCTCTCCTAATTTTCATCTTTCAAGTTTCTAATTACTTGTTGGTTCCTTAGCATAACTTTTCCTAACTTTTTGTGCTCAGTAGTCTCCTTTGGTTAATTTCTACCTTATCCCTGTATTTATTTCATTCAGTCTTCTTACATATCATTATTTTATGTGTTTGCTTACTTATCTTCCAAGCACATTTTAAGTTTTATGAGCTTGCTCCACATGCTAACTTCTGTATTTTAAACAACTATTATATTGACTGGCACATAAATAATATTCAATAAATGTGTCTTAAAGAAATAACTAATGAATATTTACTATATACCAGACATATGCTTAATTATTAACATGGATTAATTCAGATTAAGAAGTAGGATTAAAATGTTTAAGTTACTTATTTGAAATTGTACAGTGTGTATATAGAGGATTGGTTTAACATTTGAACAGCCATATTAAATGTTAATCACCATCTTATGAGATAAGTTTTCTTTCTTTTTTTTTTTTTTGTATTTCCTCCTACCTGAACTCCCCTTACCTCCATTAGTGACCTACCCCATGGTTCCATAACCCTAAACCAATCCCAGAAGGACATGACCCCTTGACTCTGGAAAGCCCTATGTTGCTATGGACCTAAGCCAATCCCATGCTATTCCTTACCTGTCTAGCTCTGACGTAAGCACCCCAAAGCCTATTCCACAGTGCCAGGCTACAACTCCAAACCCCTACCCGACAAATGCTTAACACCTGAACATCTTGGGGCCTCTCTCCATCTATGGAGACATGTGCCTTTATTTGTCAGCTCTGACAAATAAACTCTCATCTGTATCTCTGCCTGGTCTCCGTCTTCCATCTCTTGCTTGCCGATCTCCCAGTTCCTCGCTTTCCGTTCAGAGTAAATGAACAAAGAAAAAACAAAAACAGTGTTCAAGCCCTGATATTTCTTACTAACAGTGTATACTCTTAATGGTCTGTATACATGGCTATCAAAATATCAACTATAATTTTTTCCAATTGCTTATTTTTTAAAATTTTTTTTTAGTTGTAGATGGTCACAATACCTTTATTTTATTTATTCATTTTTATGTGGTGCTGAGGATCGAACCCAGTGCCTCACACATGCGAGGCAAGTGCTCTGCGACTGAGCCACAACCCCAGCCCCCAATTGCTTATTTTATGGATAGTTTTTATGTCTTCTTGTTTCAGCATTTCTACCTTTTCAAATTTTTATTTAAGACATATGTGTTAGTTTCTAAATATAAGAAAAAATAGATTAAAAGTGTTATGTCTAATGACCTGTGAAAATGTTACGTCTAGCTTACTAAGATCACTAAATATTATATACAGATATGAATGTAAAATGCAAGGCCAGGTTATGTAGTGCTTGAGTAAAAGAGCAGATTATGTAGTAAAAGAGCATGCCTGTTGTCCTACATCCTCCACATCCTGGCTCAGAAGTTTTCTGATCTTTGAATGTGCCCAAATCTATTTTGTCCCCTCTTCACACTGTTTCTTCAGCATTATGTTCTACTTCTGTTATATAACACAGCTTTCTGTTGCTTTGATTGATGTTATCTTCCAGAATCTAAATTGCTTCGTGCTTTGAACTTTTCCAAATCCCTTTCTTCTTAAGTTTATTTACTCACTCATTAGCAGGTATGCAATTCAATTCACTCATCCAAATCTAGTTATTTGTGTTTTTACCATGGTTGGTGCTTGTTTGTTCTAGGCACTGTGTATTTTTGTGCATATAGTTAGTTAGTTAATTATACCCCTCCTCATCCCAGTGAAAATTTAGGAAATCAGTCAATCAGTCAATCAATCAAATGTGTGGCTCTTGCCTTCAAGTAAATCACAGTATGGCTCTAAACTCAATAATTATCGCATGTAAATAAATATTGAAAGGATTATAAAAAGATCAAATAAAATGTGTCAGGATTATAGAATAGAAAAAGCTTAATTGCTGAGTCTGAAAATTAGAGAAATACCAATGGAGATGTAATTCCTCTGAGCCTTGATGTATCATCCCAATTTTCAGAGACAGGAATTGCAGTAAGATGTTTCAGGCATTCTTCTGCAATACAAAGAGCACTGATTCTTAAAACTGCAAATTCTTCAGCTCAGCATCAATGTGATCCTTGAACTTTGGTCAATAATTGCTGTCAAATTAGTACAATGGTCTCCTTTTTTGTCTTGATTTTAACATCTATCCAATTGAGAGAATGACAGTGTTTTAATTCTTATTAGAAAGATTAATACAGTGGATCATAAGACCTACATTCTATAAAAGATTTTGTCATTGCAAATATTTATAGTTATTGGTTATTTTCACAGAACAGAAAATGGACTATAAAGAAACCATATAACAAAAATTCGATTTTAGTATCATCTCTAGTGTGTGTAGTCTTGTTAAAATTCATTATCACATCTCAACCATACAAGGGGTGTTAACGTAGCTCTTTAAAATCAGCAGTTTTACAAATCTCCTTATTCATCAGCTAGGAAATATGTTTCATATTCAGGATGGAAAGGAGACAACATTTTCCTGGAAAGATATAAGTTCAGCCCTGTTCCTTTCAATTCATAAGTTCTTTATAAGTTTTTTATATATATGTATATATAACTTTATAAGTTCAGCCTGAACTTAGAAATCAAATGCATCTTAAAGGGTTTGGGAAGACCAAGAATCTGAAAGGCAATTTTTCCACCTATAGGTGGAGCCAGAGGAATAAAATTCAAAACTGTTTTTTTTTTTTTTTTTTTTTTTGAGTTATTTAACATTAAATCATCAACCAAGCAGATACATCGCCTTTCCTTTTCTTTCTCTCCTTCCTTCTCTTCTCTCTCCCTTTCTTTATTTGCACAGAAGCCAATTTTTTACTACCATTTTTGGTTGTTTATTTTTTTTTCCTTTCCTGGTTTTTTTTCTCCATTTGTTCCATCCTTCTTTCCTTATTAAGTAACACATTTCAAATATATGTTTTTTAAAAATATTGAAATGTCAGAATTACGTTTTTATACTTGAAGGTATCCTTGGTGATTTTATATTCTAGTTCCTTCTGCATGGGTTTCTGAGACCAAAGAGATTTGGGAATTTTAGGGCTCAACAGAAATCTTGCTTTTCCAAAAGATCAGGCATATAGCAGAAGTCTTGACAAAGAATATTTTTCTCTTTTCTTTTTACAAAATAAATCTATCTTTTCCTGTTTTTTATGCCTATAATCAAGTGTTTTTTCTGACCTCTTCCCCTCAAAGTGAATTATCTCACAAGATTCTCTTGATCCCTAAAAGTGGGCATTAAAAAATGATTTGGGGCTGGAGTGGTGACGATGGTAATTTTATTATTTGCTCAGCAAATATTTATTAAATACCTTAGAGGTCCTGGAAGTGTAGGCTGTGTATTTCTCTTTTGTAACTTTCTTTTCTAACAGCTCTTAAAGTGTCTGAAACATCTGTGATGAGCTGAGAGCAACAGAAAGGGTGTTATGAAAAACCAAAAAGAGAAATAGGGTAACTAGAGGAATGAGAGAGTATCAAACCCAAATCCTTACACTTAGACCTAAAGGAATAGGGGCATTGTAAAATGGCCTGTCTCATGTCTGCTGCCTAGATATCAGTCCCCCAAAATATTGAATCCTTGCAGCTTCCTTTCAGAATCTTCTGGATCTCTAAACAAAAACAAAAACAAACAAACAAACAAAAGTATCAGAAATCACATCCTAGGGGTTCATATGGCAAAAGACATTGCATTTGATTTTGTGGCAAATTATTGAAATGATAAATGCCATCTTTGGGGGAAAATTTAAAGGTGGAGCTAACCTTATCTGAAAGACACAAGAACCCAAAGGTTGTCATTGAAATGTAATACACATTCTTGTACAAGCATCTTTGCCATGAGATAGACCCAAGAAGTCAGTCTTTGTGGAGGGAAAGATGGTTAGCAGTACTCAGGAGAAAAGAGGCCCCTCAACCCATTGGACAGGGAAGATCAATGAATCTTTTTTTCTTTTTCTTTTTAAGAGGAAGGGAGGGAGGGAGGGAGGGAGAGAGAGAGAGAGAGAGAGAGAGAGAGAGAGAAGATTTTTTAAAAAATATTTATTTGTCAGTTTTTGGTGGACACAACGTCTTTATTTTATTTTTTTATGTGGAGCTGAGGATCGAACCCAGTGTCCCGTGCATGCCAGGTGAGCCCGTTACCACTTGAGCCACATCCCCAGCCAAAGATCAATGAATCTTCAGGGACAGTCCAAGGACTTTGCATGCCAGCAGGCTATGTAAAGGGAGGGACTATATGTAAGTTTTAAGGACAAATCTATTGATTCATTTACATTGGAAAGTGAAAAAAATTATATTTTGGTCAGAGTTAAAAATATGAATGGGGATACAATGAGAGAAAATATTTTGAAGATATTAAATGAAGGTAGAACAAACTATTATAGCTTTACAGTGATTTCAACAGCAATTTAGAAACAACAAAGTACATGTATAAAGGCATTTAAAAAAGAAAATCTGCTAGAAATATTTTCATAAACTTTGATTACTGAGAATGTCTTTGTTCTTAAGTTCTAAAAGTTATTTTCCCTGGATCTAGAATCCAGGGTAGGCTTTTTGTTTTCTTTTCAGTACTTTAAATTATTATCCCACAGTTTTCTTGCCTGTGTGATGTCTGTTGACAATCTACTATAATTTTTTTTTTGTTTTCTACTCTAAATTGTGTAAATCCCTCCACTTGGTTGACTTTAAGATTTCATCTTTCTTTTTTAGTTTTTCCAGTTAAATATTATAATCTTATATTGTAAAAAAAATTAGCAATTTGGAAAGCTATAAAATAAAACTTCTGTTTTACATTTTACTAGAAAAAATTTAAACTTGGAACAAATTAAAAGAGTATCATGCATCTCCATGTGTCCATTACTTACATTCCAATAAACATCTCAACATATACCAAATATTTGAATATAATTTACTATAAGTGGTGGAAGATGGCCGCTGCGTACAGGGGTTGCTGAAGTGCTGAGCGTGGTGCTCAAAGCAGTGGCTTTAATAGAGATTTCGCACAGTCTCTTAGAGCTTTCACCATTAATCTGTAGCGGACCACTTTGCCAAGGAGCAGGAAGAACAAAGAAATCAAAAAAGAGACGCTTGGATGCTCAGAGCCTCGGGCGCTTTGCTCCCATCTGCTTCCTCTTTCGCTTCGCTCCGGGCGGAGAAGCTGAATGTGTAATCAGCAGTGGATTGTAAGTACCTGAGGCAAAGAAAGCTCAGTGCGCCCCGCCTTTTTTTTTTCTTTTTTC